>NW_022639505.1:669633-669844 GCF_010583005.1 Odontomachus brunneus | reverse complement strand
TGGTTATACATTTATGATTCAAAGTATTGTCCATCGCTGGCCACTACTTTCTCACATCTTTCGGGGAGCGTACGAATCGCGCGTCGAAAAATCTGGTCATTTTGAGGCAATTCAAATTTTTACTTCTTCATAAGACCGGAAGTGCTGGTCAGCCAGGCCGTGTGCCATTGATCGAAACAAGTGATAGTCAGAGGGAGCAACGTCTGGAGAA
>NW_022639505.1:605811-669403 GCF_010583005.1 Odontomachus brunneus | reverse complement strand
CAATTGCGTTCGATACCGATCGCCTGTGATTGTTTCAGTCGGTTTTAACAGCTCATAATACACTACGCCGAGCTGGTCCCACCAAATACAGAGCATGACCTTGGAGCCGTGAATATTCGGTTTGGCCGTCAACATGGAAGCATGGTCGGGAACTCCCCATGATTTTCTGCGCTTGGGGTTATCGTAATGAATCCATTTTTCGTCCCCAGTCACAATGCGATGCAGAAATCCCTTCCGTCTTTGCCTTTCAAGCAGCTGTTCACAAGCAAACAAACGCCGTTCAACATCTCTCGGCTTCAATTCGTACGGCACCCAATTTCCTTGCTTGTGAATCATTGCCTTTAAGGCGTTTTGAAATGGCTTGTTGAGTCACTCCCAATGATCGTGCCAATTCTTCTTGATTTTGACAGTCTTGATCAAGTAATGCCTCCAATTCTGCATCTTCGAAAACCTTCTCTCTTCCACCCGCTATGCCGATCTTCGATGTCAAAATCACCGTTCTTGAAGCGTCGAAACCACTCACGTCGCGTTCTTTCACTAATAGCGGCCTCACCATAAGTATTTGAGAGCATTCGATGAGCCTCAGCCGCAGATTTCTTCATATTGAAGCAGAAAATTAAAACCTCTCGCAAATGACGAGAATTTGGCTCGTAAACTGACATTTTCAATCGAGAATAACTTTATAATGCAGACACAAATCGACTAATGTTTCTATGGGGTTATGTTGACAGATGCCCAAGTTTATTGTATGACGTCTATGATCTATTTATTTCGACTACCACTTACCGCTAAAGCCATCTATAGGAAAACGGCGGAAGCAAAGTTGTACACCTAATATAATCCCTTTAACAATATATTTATATTTGTTAAATATATTTGTTAAAAATATATTTATATTTGTTAAATAATTCTTGTGTATTTTGGGATTTTTCTATTGAAGAAGGTCGGAAAGAAACGTTTAGCTAATTTCTAAAGAGTTTGTTTGTGAAGTCCCACTTCATATTTCATTTATAGATTGAATAAGTTTCGCAATTTATATTTTGCGCCAGCTCTATTTTTCCTTTGTTTGCAATTATAATATTTTTAGTTTCGAGTAACCTTAGTGAGAATACGGATAAGAGGATAGTAGCCTTTAAATTTCTTGAAGCAGAATCTTACTTAAAACAAGTGGAAAATGTCAATATTTTTCTTTAAAGCGATAATGAAAATACTCTTATTTGAAATCGCAAAGATTAATATTTTATTAAAACTTAGAATGGATTCTGGTTCCATATTAGCGAATATTTTAATCGATCAAGGTGAACGTGATCTTGTGATGATGAAATGCATCAGATTCAGTCTTCAGTTATGAGTTAAACTTATCCTGATTTTTGGTATTTTAGCTCGCCATATCGAGTTCGCTATCTTGAATTTTGAAATTTTTTAAGTTGCGTCATTATCTACAGCTCAAAAAGCATTAACCAAGCAATTTTTTCCATAGATTTACTTTGCAATATTTTTGGCAAATGAATTTTAAAAAATACCATTTTCTTCCCTTAATTTATTTATGAATAATTAAATTTACAAAATTTACAAAATTTACAAAAATTAGTGTTCTATGCAGATGATTCTGTTAGAGGAAAATTTAAGCTTCACAATAAATTTACATTTACCGTCTTGAAGTTTATTAATTTAAATTCGTAAAAACTGCTCTAAAAAAGGTGTATCATATATAATACATTATGACTTGTGTGTGAAGCGTTAATCTATCCGAATCGAAATGTTGATTCTACTTTCAGCCTCATTATTCTATTCAATACCTATTTTTGATATTCTAATACAACCTATTTTTACGTTAAAGAAATTATATCATTGGAATCGAACTTACTTTGTTAACTTACAAGTAAACCTATTCAAGTGTTATACTTCGATTTTGATAAGCTTCTAACATGTTGTAGTCTAAGTCTAAATAAGAGACACATATTGTTTTATACGTGTCCATACGGCCGGTAAGAGGGTGAAACACCCTCTTGAAAAAATCGGTTTTAATATTTCTGAGCAAATATTATCGGAACAGCAAATAATACCAAAAAAGTTTCAAATAAAAGTTTTATGGGTTTTAATGAACTTTATAACAATGCACTCAGATTTTACCAAATTAAGGAGGGAAAAAGGGATTTCGAAAAATATCATATTTTCGAAAAATTTGTGTGCATTGTTATAAAGCTCATTAAAACCCATAAAATTTTTATTCGAAACTTTTTTTTATATTATTTATCGTTCCCATAATATTCGCTTACAATTAGAGAAAAATATAGTTGCCTTTGGCGTCAACTATACGCTTTTGTGATTTTAACCACAAAAATAATTAGAAAAACCATTAGTTTAGTAAGTTATTAGAAAGATGGTTCTTCTAATTATTTTTCTGGTTAAAATCACAGAAAAGTATAGTTGATGCCGAAAGCAACTATATTTTTCTTTCAGTGCAGAAATGTTAAAACCGATTTTTTTCAAGAGGCTGTTTCACCCTCTTACCGGCTGTATAGACACGTACAAAACAATATGTGTCTCTTATTTAGACCTAGACTACAGCATGTTAACCCATTAACAAAATTACATTAATTTTGTAGTAATATTGACTCTAAAACAATTTCAATAACCAAATATAAACAAAAATTCGAATTAAACGCTTCAAATTGATCGCCATTTTGGTACCTCCACGTTTATTATAAAAAATATCCATGGCATATTTTTTAAGATGAAATGTCGAGAACACGTTTTAGATACTTTCCCGAGCGATACTAACACGTTTTTATGGAGAAAATAGCGGAGAAAGAAAAAATTAGCCCAAAAAATATGCGTTTTTTAATTTTATTTTGCAAAAATTTTACATAAATTGCGATTTTTTTTAAATTTTCTTAACGCTATTCGATAGAGCGACATCGAAATTGGTAAGAATGGTACTTTTTATAAACAATAGACCTCATTTCCGTAGTAAAATAATTGGCTCAAATCAACGTAAAATTTCAGCACATTTGGGCGTTAATGGGTTAAAAGCTTATCAAAATCGGAGTGTGATACTTGGGTAGGTTTACTTGTTAGTTTTTTCTGCGTTGTAGAAGGACGTGCGTTTAACATAGGACTAAAATTTGGTCTCGGGTTGGCTACTTGTAAGTTGAGTAACCGCATATTACCGAAATGAGGAAGGAAGGTAACAAGCCAATTTTCCAATCAAGTCGTACGTGCTGAGAGCGTGTAACGTAAGTAAGGCGATATAAATGCGCCGGCATGACACCGAGCCAAAGTGTAAGAGAGGCCAAAAGCGCGATCCATAATCGACAAGTAAAAAAGCCCAGCGTCTCAGCAGACGACAGGCGATTAATTATAAAAACAAGATGGCCCGCTCGATCGAGCGCCTTTTTCCGTCTCCGCGTAACGCCCGTTACCTCCGCCAGACGTTATCGAGCTCTCCCTCCGTTATTAATGTGAAAACTGTCTCTGGTCTCGTCGCTGTGGAGTCTCGTGTCTCGCGCCTCCTTTACCTCCTCCCTCCTCCCTTCGTGCTGTGCCTTGCACATACACGCTCGGTGCCGTGAGAAAGCCGGAAGTGCAGGAAAAATCGAGACAATCGCCGTAATTGCGGGAAGTCAACGCGCGCGGCCACGGCGCAGACAATAGTATCGCCGAGTTTGCGAAATAGGAGCCGCACCGAAAAGAGATCCCGTCGCACAAAACTAGATAGACGGACGAACCGACGGGGGGGACGCGCTTCCGTATCGTCGTACGTGGTATGTGGGTTTGGCGAATCAAGCTGGGATTCATGAGATCGCTTTGTCGTGCCCGAATTGTCGTCATACACGCGCTACGTGCTATCCACCCCATGGAGAACGTTCCTCGACGAAATCTTGTCCGGCGAGTTTCTCATATTTTCCTCCTTCGTTATTGCCATAGACTTGTAAGCCTGTGTCATTTCTATGAAGGCTCGAGTCAGCATTAGTAAGAGAGAACGATGGAAAATAAGTTGCTTTTCTCGTCTAATTGTCTAGTAAGTGGCAGAAACGAAAAAGAAAAAACGATTACGATGGTAAATGACAGACCTATACAGGCTGTCTAACGATAAGGTATAGAACTTAGGTTAGGATAAGGTGAACACAAATTCTTTCACCATTTTATAAACAACTATGTGGAATTTTGAGTTATTAATTAAAACAGATTGGCGAATAGTCACGCAGGATACGATGCAGGGTGTGACGGTAATTACGATTTGCTTTGCTTGTACATTAAGGTAAAAGTACCTAATGACGCCACTGACCCAAATAACGCCACCTTAACTTGTTTTGTACGTGTGATAAAACACAGTTGATTAAAAGTGAATTCAAAGAATTCCGAGAAAGCAATCGTGAAAGTATATTAAATGGCTCCGTCAACGTAAATATATGAAAATTAAACGTAAAATAAAACGTTATTTTCCGTGAAAGGCAGTTTCAAAAACTCATATCGAGAATCCGTCACTTTTGACTATCCACAACTGAGCTTATTCTTAAGTGCTTACTACGATAATATAACTTGTAGAATGATAAAATGAGATATTTTTAGGTTGCAATACAAAATGTTTTAGTTTTGTATGGTTAATATGAATTAAATTGAATTAAAAAACAATAACATATTATACAATAGTAAAATATTATACAATTATATGATTTTTGTATAATATAATAGAGGTGGCGGATTTATTTGCACGCGTAAAAAGTATCATATGTACACAAAACCGCCATAAATATGCAATATTATTTTAAAACAAATTAGTAGGAGTTAAGATGCTTATTATTTTGAATTGATAAATATATATTTGAATAGATAATAGGTGTAAAAATTTCATTTCGTTTACTATAATTATCTATATTGAAAACAGATTAGGTAAGATGGCGTCATTTAGGACATATTCGTGGTATAAATCGGGACATCCAACAATTTCAGTGGACGTAATTCGGAACATTTGCAGTTCACACTTAATTCTTGTATACATATAAATAATTTTATTTATATTCAATTTTATATGTTTTTTTGCTAATTTATAATATTAACATTAGGTAAAATGTAGTCTTACCCAGTATCACTTTATTTTTTTTTTTAATAATCTCTTAAAGATTAGTCTTTGTTTAGAGTGGCGTAATTCGGTACGTTTACCTTAGGTCAGTAAAAAACGTTTACCTTAGCTCAACAAAAACTTTGCTACCATTTTGCAAATAACCACGTAGGTTTTTGAGTTATCAATTAATAATTACTGACGAGTAATCACACACGATCGTTCGTCGATCTTCTGATTGATAACTCAGAAAACTACGTGGATATTTGCAAAATGATAGAGTTGGTTCCTCCGCAATCTTCTTTGATTAACAACTCAAAATTTTACAAAATGATAAAGGAATGTTGTTCGCAAAATGGTAAAGGAATGTTATGTTTAATTGCTGCTGGGCGAGGTATACTCTACATTACCGATTGATCCTTCCATAGGCGAGGTGTTCAAGTCAAAGGGGATTTCCTCTTTGCATACGGCCAGAAAAGTGAAGCCAACATGTAGAAAGAGACCACAGACATAATATACATAGACTCCGCATACAGTCAGAAAAGAGAAGCCAATATGTACAGTCCCTCTGTTCTCTGTTTCTTTCTGCACAGACAAAGTCTGTGTGCAATAAGATTTAAGTAAGACTTTTACTTGCTAGTCTAGTCGGGATGCTATTGCGCTCTATAATATTATGGAAACGAGAAATGGATGCACGCGCAACAAAATGTGACAAAATAGAAAGAAAACTATAGCCCCTCTATTCTAGCTCTCTTTTTAGATGTTGACTTCACTCTATTAGATGACAGAATACAGGGCATTCGGAGTCCATGTATACTATGTCCACACCCAAAAAAAATAATTTTAATAGAAGTGGAATTCTCTAAATCTTAGAGGATTTTACTCTTATACATGGCCTCAAAAGGATTGCTCTGAAATCAAGAGAAAAATAATCTTAAACACAATTCTTAAAGATAGAGGAATTTCATATTGAATGTACAGTGCAAATCTATTTGTTCTTAATCTAAATTTTCTCTTATATATTACTTCAACTCAAAAATATTCCTTCGGATTTAATAAATTTTAACGCATCCAC
Organism: Odontomachus brunneus; assembly: GCF_010583005.1. NCBI lineage: Eukaryota > Metazoa > Arthropoda > Insecta > Hymenoptera > Formicidae > Odontomachus > Odontomachus brunneus. Next base: position 663,263 of record NW_022639505.1, on the reverse strand, counting down.
ACGAAAGAAAGATCAGAAAACTTTGACCGGGATGCTTGTGTGTATCTATAGATGTCCACTTTAATGCCATGAGATGAAAAACATCAGACTCGGCTGGGATCGAAACCCAGGTTCTTCTGCTTGTCAGGCAACCGCACTGAGCTATTTAAGACTTTATGTTTGTGACATTTGTATACCCAGTGAAAAATGACTCGTTGATTAACGTCAAAATGATATCAAACTGATGTCGATTTGACGATTTCAACGTCGATTTGATTGGAACGTCGACAGTGAATTGACGATGAAAGCTCTAAGCGTAGCGCTTGGTTTCAACCAATTATACACGACAGTACGCAGCAAAACAACAGTTCTTCGCGTCTCTCGTACTGCACGTAAGACGGCATTGTGCTTCAAATTAATATATTTTTCTTGATATAGAGGAACACAATTAGAATAATATCTCATAAATGCACGATGAGTGATTTCCTTTAATGAAAGATGAATATGCTTTCTGTAAGATATTTCTTTTAGAACATGGGGTTAGAGGAAAATTCACTTTATACGTAGAATATTTTTTTTTTTGGTGTATAATCCTATTATGCTTCTAAATGTATAAGTTTGGATTACACTGTTAAATCCGTAGTGTCAAATTATACTCAATTTGAGTTATTTTTAACCATTCCTATAAATCGCCACTGCTCCTACTAAATATATCGTTAATTTAACTAACGTAATGGAGTTAAATAATTTAACTTAAGAAATGTATTAAATTTGACTAAAATTTAGTTTATTTTTTATTATGTGCACGTTAATGTAACCTTTGTTTTACTAAAAAATGACTTAATATTGTTTTAAATTGGTTGATTAGATGTGGTTGTTTTTTTAAACACATGTTTTGTGTTAAAATAGTAAATTTTGACGCACATGATAGGTAAAAATAACTAAATATTATTTAACTCAAGAAATTGGTTTAAAATTGACTCTCCAATATTTAACAGTGTAAATGATACAAAATATCATGGATCGCCGCGCGATATTTACAAATACTTAATTAAATTTTACTAAACCAGATATTTTACCCCACCAGATTTACGAAACACGCAGTCTATGAATCAATGCGTTCTTTTCTTCTTTCATTATATTTTATTATTTTTTTTGTTATCCTTACATCGTTCTCTCGCCCTACAGTACTGAATGACAGAGAAAAGCAACTTACTCAACACATCTGTCCTTTATTCTTGTCTTCAGTCGTGTCATAACAATGCGCAATCTATCTCTATAACTTTATAGTTATTGGTCACTCTTTATTTCCTCTTTACTTTCTTTACACTCATCTCTTTACTTCCTTCGTAGATATCTGCAGGTAAAGAGCAATATCGATACTACACAACACCGCACTAGCAACATAAATGTGCTAATAGCCGCATATCTTCACGAAAAAAAAGATCTGCTACATATGGACAAATAAACATAATTTGCTGTATTAGCCACTTTTTCTTTGCAGTCAATTTCCTTGCTGTGATAAGAAGAAAATCTTCTCCTGCGACAATAAAAGTAGCTAAAGCAATAAATTATGTTTAGTTGTTCATCTGTAGCAAATTTATTATGTTAGCCACTTTTGTTGCTATAGGAGCAGAGTTTCTTGTTATCATAGCAAGAAAATAGGTTCCTGCAGCAAAGAAAAAATAGCTAACGCAGTAGCGAGTTATATTTAACTGTCCATATGTGGCAAATTAGTTTGTTGTTGCAGCAAATTATTTTTTCCGTGTTTGCTTGATTGCCTGATTTTTATATGACTATATTATATTTAATGACCTAATTATGTAATTAATTGACAACTTGTAAGTTTAGTTCATTATAAATATATGAAAAATACGAAAAGGTTTGAAATGATTCCGAAACTAATATAAATTTTAAAACCGACGAATGAAGCTCAATATTGGGACGAAGTATTCGTCCCAATAGCTAAATTTTCCTAACCCATATTCCACGATAATTATCATGCAAATAAAATTACTTGTGCATTTATGGCTACTATACGATAATATAATTACGATTATTTATAAACTATATTTAATATATTTAACTATATTTATGACGTATATCTAGCGTAAACTAACTTTAGTATAATATTTTAATTAATTCACAACTGATTTGATGATTTTAAAATCTGACAACTCTCTCTCTCTCTCTCTCTCTCTCTCTCTCTCTCTCTCTCTCTCTCTGTCTCTCGCAGGTTGTAATAACGCGGGATTACAAAGGCTTTGATGCGCAACATGTAATTCTACACATGAACTGATCGAGTTAATGAGCGAATATTATAATAGAAATATAAATAGAAACAATTGCTGTTAATAACGGTAATTGGCCACATACGTCCGGGTGCGGCAGTCAGTACTTCCAGTTCGACGCGCGATGCAACATGCAAACGCGAGAACGGCGCGTCGTTTGCGCCGCAAAGAGCAAAGAGCGACGGACCCAACGGCTCCTCTCCTTCTTCGTAAATCACCCCGGGAGTCCGTTGGCGCGGGAGAGGCCGGGCAAAAGAAAAAAGGACCGCGCTCGAATGTCACCACTCGTAACTCAATTTAAATAACGATGTCCACCACCGTCGTCGCCGTCGGCGCCGTTATGCAGCCCTCCCCTCGTCAGTCGCGCTGCCGATGCGGCATTATGCATGCGCGAGGAACGCGACGACGGCACCATTATGCCGCGAGTCCTTCTAATGTCGCATAAATGCGCCGGCGGAAGGCTGCGATCCTTAATATCGCCGAGACGCGCGATACCCCCGTCGTCTCCGTGCGTCGACGTCGCGCCACTTGTTCGTGGACCGAAACTTTCGTCAACTCTGCCCCGCCGAATGAAAATTCGCGCCGGAGCTCGTCGAAGAAATTGCACCCGCGATTGCACGTTCGGTCCCTACCAACGAAGGTGAGGAGTTGAAGGGGGCGAGAGGATGGAACGCCGGCAATTTAACAGTGTCCTGCAATTAGTCGCCGAAATGTCGTTACTCGATATTAAATATTTCGATAATTACTCCTCGAATTGAAGATAAAATGCCTTAGTAATTGGACTGAAAATCGTTCATTCATTTCGTCGACTGTATCGGCGAAATAAATAAATTTCACAAAATTTTGCGCCATTATAACGCCCGACTTTTGTTGGACCTTCACTTCCAATTAAAGCGCATAGCCTTCCGTTTTTTACTCATCATGTTATTTGTGTGTTTCATTTATTTGATCTTATTTGTAACCTTTATTAAATAACGGAAAATTCCAATGAAAATCAAAGTGAATTTTTCAGTCGTGGAAACGAGATATCGTTACTCCAATCGCGCGCCGAAGAAGTCACCTTTCGCCTGAAACACATCTCGCTTCCATCTTTGTGAACTTGGAACTTGGTACTTATTTTATTTGTATTTTATTTGCATGATAATTATCGTCGAATATTGGTTAGGAAAATTTAGTTACTGGGACGACTATTTCGAGCTGCCTCAATATTGGGCTTCATTTGTCGGCTTTAAAATTTGTATTTGTTTCGAAATCATTTAAAATCTTTTCGTATCTTTCATACAGGGTCCACTTAAATCGCATTTTTCCCTTAGTATAGATTGTACATTCAAAGATATTTCTTTTTATTTATATCTAATTTGAATTTTATTTTATTTATTACTTTCATTTTTATCTGCGAACTTTATTAAACTTTATTAAATATGAAAATTCCGGTGAAAGCAAAAAGACTCGAAATTTTGAAAAATTAAATTAAATTATTAAAATTAAATTAAATTAAATTAAATTAAATTATTTTTTAAACACAAAAAGTAATAGGATTTCGTTTGCAATTGTTTGTTGTAGTAACAACAATTTTGGGTGTGGTTTTAACAATAAAAAATTATAAAATTTTGTAGAAATGATCCGCACTCCACACATTTTAAGATAAACAATTTCATTTATATATTTCGATATAGAATCGTTTGTACTTATTTGTAGTGCTTTCTGTTTCATTTGTAGTTGAATCGTTAAAATGCAATAACTTTTGAACCTGTTCTCAGTTTTGGCGTATCCCATTAATTGTTGAGATAACTGTTTTTATACAATCTATAAAATGCAATAACTTTTAAGTGGTGCTACAAACGAAATGAAAACCATTACGAACAACTACAAATTATTCTGCATCGGAATGTTATTAAAATTTTTTTATTTTAAAGTAGGATGTGAACCATTTTATTAAAATCCGGTAATTTTTAATTGTTGAAACTACAAACGGAATTATTGTTACTGCAATCAACTACAAACGATATCCTATCATTTTCTGTATTCAAAAGTTAATTTTTCAAAAGTTCACATAGGTCTCGCTTTCATTCGCCGATAACATGAGTGAGTTGTCTAATTGCGCGCCAAAAATTTGTGAATCAAAAATAAATTTAATAATTAAGACTTAATAATTAAAGCAATTGTTCTGTCATTTATTTTATCGATTGTATCAACAAATAACTTTCGTGCAGCGAAAATTAAGGATTTTAATGAGTCTTGATTTTTCTAGTTATTTTTTAGTCCCAACCATACTTTCTGGCTGTTCTAACACGAAAATAATACACGGTAATAATAAAACATATAATACACGGTAATAATAAAACATATAAGGTTATTATTATTACTAACCTCATAGTAGAATTTAATAAAAAATAGTTTTTTTGACCATAATTAATTAATTTATTATGTAATAATTTCTCTATGTTTATAGTTGTAAATATTAAACATTTTTTTCTTAGTATAAATTGTACATTCAAAGAGATTTCTTTTTGTTTATATCTAATTTGAATTTTATTTTGCTTATTACTTTCATGTTTATCTGCGAATTTTATTAAACGATTGAAAATTCCAGGGAAAGCAAAAAGACTCGAAATTTTCAACGGCGCGAGAATGAAGTATAATTTCTCTAATCGCTACAGAAGTCACGTTTCCCTTAAAAGTTGCTTCCGGTCGCCGATAACACGAAAGAGCTGTTGATAAGCACGCTCTAAATAAAATTTCTTGATAATCGATCGGGAGCGTTTGGTCATTTATTTATTTTGTCGATGGCATGAAATAAATAAAAATGAAATTTCGTGCAATCATGACGCAGGCTTTTATTGGTCTTTAGTCTTCAATTAGACCATAAATCCGGAGATTCTTCTTTTTGTCTTTAATTCGAAATTCATTTCATTTATCACTTTCATTTATATTTGCAACCTTTGTTAAATATTGGAAAATTCCGATAAAAGCGGAACAATACGAATTTTTTCCAAATGCGCGAGAGTGAAATGTCGATTATCTAATCGCGGACCGCAGAAGTCATCTTTCACGTGAAACCCGGCTCTTCTCTGGTCGTCGGTGGCGCGACATTTCGCGCGAGGAAATGTCATCGATGGCCAAATTGGTCAAAGAATCCGTCATTAGAATTAGGGTCGGGGATTCTTGGGGAGCGCAGGGTGCAAGATCGCCGAATGCTGAGACATCACTCTCGACACGCTCGTCCACGCCTTCGCCCGTAAGTAAGAAGTTTTCGGCGCGTAATTAACTGCTGGCAAGTAGTTAGTAGTAAGTAGAGGTGCTGACGAAACCACTCGCGCCCATGGAACATTAGAGTCAACTTGCTCGGGAACTTTATCCCCCTCATTCTCGTTGCGCGCGCCAAGTTACCGGACTGCGCCCGATAATACTTTTCGATCCGCGCACGAGTGCGCATTCACGACCCCCGAATTCGCCTCCCGCGAATTAAGGTGAATCGTCGGGTTGCTGCTGAACCAAACGCTTGTTGGAAGCGCCAAGCAGACGAAAGCAGATATCGCTCTTATTTTTGTTCTATTAAACCGGGGAAATTGTGACCTCGCTTATCGAGGTCAAAGTTTCCCCGGTGAAAATTTTCGGCGCGCTTGTACTCTCCAAATGGAGTGGCACTCGCAAAACAAGCGGGAAGTTATCCTATGCTATAATAAACAGGCTCTCGAAGTAGGGAAGAGCGGCTCGAGTCGGCCCAAAGATCCTGTTGACTATAGAAGAGATAAGGGACAGTTGGGACAATTTTGACATTTTTTTGTAGCTTACGTTTTACGACAACAACAATTGAGATTTATTCCTTTAGAGTATTCTGATGTAATTTACATATTTTTTAAGTGATGTAACTTTTCATGAATAAGGAATTAATAAAATCGTTCAGTTAAATTTTGCTCTAATTCTCTACCTTACCAGAGAGAGATGGGACAGATGGTAGGGAGACTTTGGGCATAATAACAAAAATAATTATAATTTAATAATTAAAGTTTATTTATTATTTTTAAACATAAACATAAACTTCCAAATTTACGATGATTACACTTTATCATAAATCATATTTAACTTAAATTAACTTAAATTGAGCTGAAATTAAAAGTCCTTTATTAAAATATTTAATAATTAAGACTTAACATTTTGTAATCACAACATTAAAATTGGCATAATAGGTTACAAAATTGTGGTAGAGATATTTAGATGTTAAAAATGTTCTAACTCCCTCTACTTGGGATATCCGAATTCTCCCTTGTCGTTCTTTTTACATTAAAAGGATTGCAAACATATTTAGGTTAAAGATTGAGGTTATATTATGCTTGCATGGCAAAGCTTAAGAACTATTTATTATAATGTATTGAATGAAATTCTTATAAAATGTAACTATCAAAGGAGGTATCACAAATATTAAACAAGGAAAATAATTACTTTTGACAGTTAAAAATGATTTTACTTACCTTTAAATAAATTTAAGCTCTTTATAAACTGGTTAACAAAATATTTATATACTTCACATAGAAGGACATCAATTGTGTTTTGGATCGAAAGTATAGTACCAACTGTTAGAGAGAAAATAACACTGTCCTAACTCTCCCCCGGTACCAACTCTCCCTCATCTCCTCTACCTTTCATTTATACAGGATGTCCGGTAACTCATGGAGGAACCGCGGCTTCTCAGGTCGATTAGGTCAAACAGAATAAGAAATTCCTCTATCATTTTGCGAACAACCACGTAAAATTTTGAGTTATTACTCAAAGAAGATTCGTGAATGATCACGCGCTATACAGTAGATGAGCTATGATGGTGACGTTTATGCTTGTATATTAGGTTAAACTGAATGAAAAAGTCCTCTACCATTCTTCAAATGACCACGTAGATGTTTAGTTATCAATTAAATAAAATTAGTGCATAACTGTATATTAATATTCTTTAATTAATAGCTAAACGTACTCATTTGTGGAAAATGGAAGAGGACTTTTTGGTTCAGTTTGACTTAATTTACAAGCATATAGCTGCGTCGCCATCATAGTTCACTTACCTATAGCGCGTGATTATTCACGTATCTGTTTTTAATAATAACTCAAAATTTTTCATGGTTGTTCACAAAATAGTGAAGGAATTTTTGTCCTGCTTGATCTAATCTACACCACGGCTCCTCCGTGAGTTATCGGACACCCTGCATATTTATTGTGAGAGCAACAATGACAACAAATCACAAAATATTATTTTTAGAACATAGGGAGAGTACCTAAAAGGAATATTTTGCGATTTTCAACTATCACTTTCATAATAATTACATAAATCAAATGTGTGGCCACATCTGACCTTTGAACCGATTCGGCCTTTCCTACACAACCAAAGCGAGTTAACCTTCCACGTTAAACTGATTCCTAATTTTTAATATTAATATTAATTAAAGCTCCTTGTACCTCGCGACCATATTGGACTTGTGATGTCAGAAGCGAGGAATGATACGCTGACAAAAGTTTCATTTCTAAATAAAAATAAATATAGACGAAAGAGGACTTGATACCGCTTGAGAACTTGTAAAATTTTCCGAAAACTACGCCTTGACGGTTAATAAATAGAATGACGGTCATATAATAAATGGTAGAATAAAGCATGCAGACAAAACAGACTCATTTCATCTTTCACGTGATTTATCATACGACTATTTATTGATCATCAAGAGAAAGAAGTATCTTTCAGATAATTTTACAAGTGTGTTTAAACTCACTATAGCTACGTTCGGGGAGACACTATTTGGCGCTAGCAGCGTGTTTTGTCCTTGTTCAGCTTTCAATAAGTAACAAGAACAGTACACGCTTTTAGCGCCAAATAGCGTCTCCCCGAACACAGCTTGTATCAAATTGCAAGATTGCTAGTAACACGCTTGAAAAACAACACCGAATCTGTCTGAAAGAACTAACCATCAAGCCGCAACGAAGCACGCTGAGAGTCAAATTTCTTGCTACAGAACCAACCTGGCGGCAACTCCTGTCATAAAAAATTGTGAAGGAACAAGCACGATTTTCAGGCAATCTGACCCTCCAGTCTCCTTAAGAAGACTAGAACGGTTTGAAATCTTCAAAAAATCGATCTTTGGATCTTTTACATAATCGTTTAGTACAATTCTTTAAGAACATTTTGGCGCAAAAAGAACCTTGATATTCGCAAGATTAAGTTCAGGAGCGCGAAAAGTGTGAGGCAGGAGAAACTTCAAATGCAGTCACTTCAGTGCCACTCTCCGTTGGCACTGGGCTTTAATGTTTGTCTGTGACATGCCATTTTGATGATCGCCTCTACGTTATCGACATTTATACAATTCATTATCCATTTTGTTATTTCTTTAATTTCTTCTCCTATTGGACCATCAGCTGCGTTCCGAACTGCAATGAAGAAAAGAGCGTTCAAAGCTCTTTGAAGCCGAGTACACATCAGATTCGCACTTAAAGTTCATGTGAAAATATTCACTCGTCGATTCGGTGTGAAGAATTCACTCTACATGAATAAAAAATCGCATTCGATATTTCGAGTGTCTCGGTATTCAGCTGTACCTTGTAAGTCAAATTTTATTTCAAGAAATCTCGAGAGTGTAACTCGATTTCCACGAGTGCGCGCATCATTTCGGCGGAATTAAAACTGCAACACATCGAAACCGTCGTCCGAAAGTAACCGTCAAATTACTCATTGACGGCGTTTGCCCCGCCGCAAGTGTTCCAGCAGGGTTTCAAGTAAAAACCTCCATCGGAGCAACATCCGCGTGAAATTAAATGAAATATGAGAGCATTCCCAGCCGCTCCGTTCATAGAATCGGTCCCCAGAATATCGTTCGGTATTTTCAGTATTTTCGGGATGGTCAATCTGTAAGTATCGATCGCATTGTGATTCATCGTAAGTGCGCAATCGTCGAAATGGAATCGCGCAAGGACGACCGGCGGCCCTTCTCTCTCTTTCTCTCTCTTTCTCTGCCTCCTCCCCACCCCCTCTCCTCCCCCCATCCGGGCGACAATGACGAAAACGATAAGACGAATAGATATCCGTCGTAGGAGGCCGGTTACCGTCATTCGTATTCGTCGAATGGAAATTTGGTCCCCGTCGCCTTCTCTCTTCGTGGACTGAAACAGATGGCGAAGGAAAAAGGTGAGATGTTGGAGGAGGAGAAGGCGAAGGATAAGAAGGGGGAGGGAGGTCCTCACGCGGAAGCCGGGATACCCGTCGTAATTCGTCCGCCGGGCACACAATGCCCGAGATTCGCCTAATTGCTATCCAATTAACCGAAATTGGCGCGGTCGACTGAGAAACCTTATCGTGACTCGGGCGCATGTCTTGGGAGCAGATTTTGCTGATTGCGCGAGAGGTCCGTCCACGCGCTGCGGGCTATTGTTCGACAGTAGACGCCGTAATATTTTATTAAACGCGTCGCCCTAGGTCGCATGCATACTAATAACGTTGTCGAATTTCCATCAATTGATGCGACCGACGCCAGTTCTCCGGTTACCGATTCCGTAAACGGTGTAACTCAACAACGCGAGAGTCAAATGATCATTAAGGGGACTAGAACGGTTTCATCTTCTGAAAATTAAATGAAATTCGAATGACAATTGTCGACGAACGAACACAAGGTTTGTTTTTTTAGTTTTGTTTATACATACTTTTAGGAATACAATAAGCGATAGAAGTTCAAAAAATATTAATAATTGAGTGAGATATTGTTAAATTAAAGAAACGTTAGTTTTGCGGTTTTGCCACGGGAATTCCGGGAAAACTAGTTGGAATTTTTTAATGCGTCAAGCGTCATTTTGTAGATGAGATTTCTCTATAGATTGAACCGAAATGGAACTAAAAATCTCAAAAATTAGAGAATTAATAGACAAGAAACCAAAAATGTCTAAAAATTTAAGTTACTTATTGTTAAAACAGTATTAAAAAATTAATTTTCATATGCAAACTTCGGATCAGTCTATGCAGTACGTCTTTAATTAAAAAAAAAGATCAAGTCAGTATCCTCAGCCGTTCTTGAGTGATCCTGGCAAAAGGAGCGGAAAATGCTGTTTTGAAAAATAAACGACCGGCTGCTTCTACTATCGACCGATCGACTGTTCTCGTCTCCTTTGTTGTTACTCTTATACTTGTTAGCAGTACCTCCACACGCCTACAGTCTTTGTTTCCGATATTATTATTTCTAAGTTCTCGAACTGTTATTACTGTTTATCAGTTTGTTTTAAATAAACAATATCTACATTTATTACACTACATGATCGCGCGCGCTCCGTCGGCCGCCTCACATTTTTCGCTCTCCTGAACTTAATTTTGCGAATATCAAGATTCTTTTTGCGCCAAAATGTTCTTAAAGAATTGTACTAAACGATTATGTAAAAGATCCAAAAATCGATTTTTTGAAGATTTCAAACCGTTCTAGTCTCCTTAAGGGGACTGGAGGATCAGATTGCCTAAAAATAGTGCTTGTTCTTTTACAATTTTTTATGACAAACTGAATAAATATGCAAAAGTGTTATTTTTACGTGTATTTATACAACATATAAAGAAAAGAAAAATATAATTTTCATGATCAAATACTTAATATAAGTGTATTGTACATGCAGTTAAAATATATTTCGCTTTTCTTTTTAAGATCGTCATTTTGCAGTAATATCTTGACTCTCGATGGTTTAATTAAGCTGAATTTTAGGTAAAAAATTTCTGTAAGCTTATCGATATCGTGTGAACCACTGACAAACTCGTGAAAATATTTAATTTTGAAATATTAATTTTTTTACAATAAAAGAACTGAAAATTTAATAATATTCCATTGAGATATTTGTAATTTTGATAATTTTTACTCAATTTCCATTGTAGTAGTACGATAACGACAAACTTATGGAAATTTTCTTGATATTACTGCAATATTATTACTGCAAAATGACGACCCTGAAAAGAAAAACGAAATATTTTTTAACTGCATGTACCATACACTTATATTGAGTATTTGTTCATCAAAATTATATTTTTCTTCTCTTTATATGTTGTATAAATACACGTCAAAATAACACTTTCGCATATTGATTCAGTTTGTCATAAAAAATTCTGAAAGGACAAGCACGATTTTCAGGCGATCTAACTTTCCAGTCCCTTTAAGAAGAGAGAAATTGAACCTATCAACACGTACACATATAAAGAATGTCCCATTTTAAAAGATACACCCTCATAATTCTTCATCCAAGTATATTCAGCAAAAATGTTTCAAACAAAAGTTGTCGGATTCAGAGAGGGACATCTAAAGATGATCTTAACTTTGACCTCGGAGCTCATTCTGAAGGTTATTCTGAAAGTCAACTTTGTATTTTAAACAGAAACATTAATTTTTTCTTACGAAATTTTATTTTTTGTGAAGAAACTAACAACTTTTGTTTGAATGAATTTTTTGCACGACCTCCATTTTTTAAGATATTTACGGAAATATATACAAAATTATTGGTTTCAATAATTTTTTACTCGAATTCTATCAACTTTACCGAAAAATTATGAGAGATAAAGATTGTTTATTTTCTTCTTATAGAGCTCCAGAAATTTTTTCAGAATTTTTTATACTTTTATAAATTTTTAGTACTTCAAGAAAATGCAGTACTAAGAAGTTACCTAAAAAATTCTAAAAAAATTCCCGGAGCTCTATGAGAAGAAAATAAACAATTTTTATCTCTTACTATTTTTCGGTAAAGTTGATAGAATTCGAGTAAAATATTATTGAAACCAATAATTTTGTAGATATTTCCGTAAATATTTTAGAAAATGGAGGTCGTACGAAAAATTTGTCCAAACAAAAGTTGTTAGTTTCTTTACGCAGAATAAAATTCCATAAGAAAAAAATAATGTTTCTATTTAAAATATAAAGTTGACTTTCGAATAATCTTCAGAATGAGCTCCGAGGTCAAAGTCAAGGTCGCCTTCAGATGTCCCCCTCTGAATCCAACAACTTTTGTCTGAAACATTTTTGCTGAATATACTTGGCTGAAGAATTATGAGGGTGTATCTTTTAAAATGGGACACCCTGTATGTCAATAACCCTGGAAAAGTTAAATATATTCTCTTTTGACTCCAAGTGACACTTTCACTGCAGCCTCGTACGAATTTTTACTCGTTTTGGATGAACCATCACTTGAAGAGGTTTAGGTTTAGAGTACTAGTGAGAGGGAGGGGAGGGGGAAATCTATAAATTCCGTTCCCGTGTTTCCGACGAACGCTTCCGAGGGTGCCAAGGAGAACTTAAAAGTGGCTATCGCACGATGGTCCAGTCCAAGTCCCGTCGGCGAACCATCGGTATCGACGGGGCAGGGCTGCGAAAATTTATGAACCGCTCCGGCACGATAGCATACGCGCGCTACGCCTCCTTACGCGTTCCATTCCGATGATTGCATTCTGAAAACGTATCGACGCCTATACATCACGTCTGTTCCAACGGTGGAGAGGTCACCGCCGTTTACCGCCCCCGCGATCGCATCGCTCCCATTTGCATTTGCGCGGGAACGAGCTGGGCAAGAAATCCGTTGGAATTCCGAGCATCGATTTAATTCCGACCTAATCATGGCCGCCTTCTCCTATTCCCATCTGCGGTACACTCTTCTGTTTGTCTCTCTCGCCTTCTTCGCCGTTTCCACAGGACTCCGGTTCCCTGGTGACATTGAATAAAGAATACCAGGAAGGAACATGTTGCGATATATCGCGGATAATCGATTGTGTTGCATTGCTTCAGTTTGATGACGTGAACTACGTCATAAGTTACTGGAAACACAGTCTGGCGGTATACTTCAGGGTACTCGAATAAGGTGGCCATAGTTTTTTAAAATGCAAAAAAAAACATTTCTTTTTGTTGTTTTTTAATAGCGTTTGACACATTACTTCATTGAAACCTACAGTATATAATATCATCAGAGTTAAAAGGAAAATACTTCAGTAAAATTATTTATTACAAAAGTATCAGAACATGAGCATTGGCCATCTTACTTAAATTTTTCGGATAAGATGGCCATAAAGGAATAGATGAATAGATACATATTTTATGTTCAAGTTTCTGTACCTTAAGTTTACCTATTATTTTATAAAATAATAAATAAAACATAATTTATTTTAATATAAGACATTTAATACATAGTATTTGTGAAAAATATAATACACATATGAAATAGAAACTTCTATTACAAAACTTAAATTCTAAATGCAATCTTTTGATCAAAACATATTGCACATAAGATTTAATTACTATAATATTGAAAATAATTTTTGAAACGTTACAACTTTCGTTTTATAAATGTTCCTAGAATGGTAGTAGGTTATCTTACCAAAATGTGAGTAAAAGACGGCCATAGTATTTATAAACAAATAGTGAAAACGGAAATAAAAATGCATATCATATTACAATTTACGCTCCTATTTTACATATCTAACGTTGATTGCGATAGCTTAACTGTAATTTATTCGACGTTACAGCAAGTTTTAGTGGACACATGAGAAATTTTACAGGTAGTCGAGAATAAAAATATAACATAATATTCATAATTTTGCTATTTCGAAAAATGTACGCACATACACTATGATGAATATCGATTATCTTTGTGACTGATTACACAAACGCAATGTTTTGCAATTAATAAATTACAGCCTATGGCTATAATACCCGAGTTTACCCTAAACATCTTGGAAGTATATACACTGAGAGAAAAATTATCTTAAAATCAACAAATATTTCCTTGGTGGGTGCCATTAATATATTTACTTAAATCTACATTCTCTTTACTTAAATCAAATATTGTTTACTTGATTTAAATAAACAATATTTGATTTAAGTAAAGAGAATGTAGATTTAACTAAATATGTTAATGGCACCCACCAAGGAAATATTTATTGATTTTAAGATAATTTTTCTCTCAATGTAGCAAAGGAATATTAATTTTGAAAGAACAATAGAAAAATTGTATTTATATTTTGCTAATATTGGTGAGCTAAATAAAATTAGTCACTTGTAATAATTTTCTCTTCAGTACGTTTACATACCTTTGTCTATTCGATTAATATTACGTCACGACGTTTACATCGATTCCACAGTATCGATAATCGCATTTGGTTCACTTTCACTACGTCACATCCTTCGCACTTCTAACAAAGGATTTTCTCTTTATGCTCCTTCCTGGTATTCTTTATTCAATGCCTGGTGAGATGCGGAGAGGCAAAGGTGTGGAAAAAAGGGGCGAGGGGAGGGGAATCGCGGCATCCACTTCTGTCGATGAGGCTCTGACGATCGCGATGCGATTCGCGAGCGAAAGAACGCAACGCCAGCGATCGCGAGGAATAATTTCGACGAGCGCATTCTTTCCGTTTGACCGCATCGCGACTGGCGCGGCGCACAGCGACGATTGCGCCTCGTAGCCGATGCAAATTGGTCGCTTCCTAGGCGCACGTCGCCGCTACGGTATACGCAGGCTAATTGCGGCCGCACGAGCGTGCTCCGGGCGCGAAGAGAGAGACTCCTGCAATCGTCGAGAGTCGTCGGGAAACGTAAAATGGTCCCGACGAAAGGAAAGGAAGAGAAATATCAATCGTTTCCCGAGATTAGAATCGAGCTTTCTCTTTTGCTCCTTTGCGATAGGCGTTATATTGTGTCACAGAGACGCGAAATTCAATATGTTAGAGGAAGAAAGGAGGATGGATAAAACAGGCCAATTTTGGCCTAGGCGATTACGGAACCTTTCTTGTGCATGTTCTCTTGTACTTTTGACGTGCTAAATCGTTTGCATCAAGGTGTAATGTTTTCTTATATTTTTTGATGTGCTAAATCACTTGCAAACGTTAATTTCAAGTTAAATTGATTGGGGAGTATTGAAAATTGCATTCGAAGTAGCACAGTTTCGTGGAAATCTGAATAAAACGTTTTATGAAATGAAACATTTTTACCTGAAATAAAGCAGTTTTATCTGAAATAAAACATTTTATGGACATAACCTTTCATTTTATGAAAATATGACCTAGTCAGGTCATACTTTATATCTTTTTATCCTAAGTCGCCAATTTGATATATTAGCGGGAGAAAATGACAACGTTCGTATTTCGGCTAATGAAAAAGAAAATTACAGAATCGTTGCGGACATAAAAATATAAAAGAAGATTACCTCTACTATGTTTGTAAGTTAATCACAACAATAAATTGTCTGAAAATTTGTAACTTTGAAATTCTGAAAAGTGTGCTTTCTACTCCCGGTTTTCATCGATTACATTGACAAAAAAGTATTTGGTTCTGTAATCACAAGAAAATAATTACTACATAAATTATGGTCAAGAAAACTATTTTTTTATTAAATCCTATTATATTGTTAATGATCATAAATTTATATGTATGCTATTACCATTTTCGCGTTAGAGCAACCGAGAGATGTGATTAGCGACAAAAAAATTATAATTTTAGTTAGATCAACCATTTTTTTCACTAAGTGCACATGAAATTGTATGCACGTTTTAAAATTGGGAAAGCTCTCTTTCTTTCAGCATTACTGTGTATTGTCGAACATTATTACTCTCTCACAGTTAATTTAAATCGTTCAAACAAAAAACCTACCCCTTGACTTACTCTTATGTATAAGTCCTTCTCTCTCTTTTATTTATATAACGTATTAGATCGACTAAAAAAATCTTTTCTTTCCCATAAACACCGAGCAGATGTTGATATAAGCTCAGTTTACGTGTAAGCAAAACTCCTTTCAAATAAAAGCACGCCGACGAGCGAAATGTATGCTCCGCGGGAAAAGAGCTCCGAGTCAATCTAATGTACGTATACTCTGCAGCAATTTCTCCGGCGACAACCTGGAGCCTCCCCGCCACTCTGCCAACTGGAATCCCGCTCTCTTACGAGATTTTCTACGCTCTCGAGCGTGTGACGCGACAGATAAGAGAACGATCATTCTCCGCCGTTGCTTAGAAAGTTCCCTCTTACTGCGAGATAATGTTCATAATTGCCCTCACCACCCCTAACCCCTCCCTGCTCTTCCTACCCTCCCGCTCTTTTCCACGCGGAGAGTTTTCCTCTCGCCGATATCCGCGCGCGGCCCGTCGGCCGACCGAATTTTCCGAGGGCCGGGCAACGGTCTCGATCGTATCGTTCCTTCCTTCCCTCTCTCGCTCCCTCTCTCTCTTCCCTCTCCCTTCCTGGCTCCTGCGCGACTCTTATCGTCCGCGTTTTATCTAACATCGCTTTTGTTCCCGGCCATCGCCGCCGAATTCAGCCGAAATCCCTGCGGCTTCGACTCTAATCTCGATCCGGCAAATCCGTGTTACTCGCCGCCATAAGCGCCGTTTACTCCCCCACCTCCCTTCCCGGCCCTTCCTACATTCCCCCCAGCCACCATTTTATTCGCGTTTTACAACACTTTATGAAACTACGTCGTTTCTCGCGAGATTCATCGTCGTCTTGACATTCTACGTCGTCGTCGTCGTCGTCGTCGTTAGCGAGCGAGCGAGTGCGCGCACGTGGGAATCCTCGGCGAGACGTAATAATTAGTCAGCCGAAGTTTCGCGATAACGGCCGGGTATCGGATTTTCGTGCTTCTGTGGCGCAGAAGTCGCTGATAAAACTTCCCTTACGACCGCGGCCCCGAGGCCCGGGGTATCTCGCAATTATTTCACTCCGCGGCGCCCACCCCTCTCCCCCTCTCTGTTCCCCCAACGCCCTCCTCCTCCCCCTTTTCCTTTCTCCCTCTCTCTTCTCATCTCTCTCTTTCTCCGCACTCTGCTCTCTCTTTCTCTCTCGTCGAACTAATGCTTACTCCGGGAGAATAAGAATGTTGTTTGATCGTGATCCGCTAAATTGCCCGCGAAGTATAATTACCCTAGTAATTCTCCTGGCCGTTACGAATGTCGCACGAACCATCGGCGGAATCGCGCTCGTCGTCGTCGTCGTCGCATCTTCGACTTTTCTGGGCCGCGTTTTGACCGCTTCCGTCGCCGAGTCCTTATCTGCCGCCGCGACGGGGACGAAGGGAAGGTAAAGGACCGCCTACATACAAGGTGTCCGTAACTCACGGAGGAGTCGGGGTGTTCAGGTATACTGAGAGAAAAATGTACGATATTTGGAACATAATGGCATAGTAAAAAGATTATAGTTAGGAATATAATTTTTATAGTAAATGTTACCATAATATTTGTAATATTTACAATATAAGCATAGTATAACTGACCCGTGTAAAATATAGAAATTTTGAACATAATGGCATAGTAAAAAGATTATAGTTAGGAATATAATTTTTATAGTAAATGTTACCATAATATTTGTAATATTTACAATATAAGCATAGTATAACTGACCCGTGTAAAATATAGATATTTGGAACATAATGACATAGTAAAAAGGTTATAGTTAGGAATATAATTTTTGTAGTAAATGTTACCATAATATTTGTAATATTTACAATATAAACATAGTATAACTGACCCGTGTAAAATTTTTACCAAGAATTATAATTATTTGAAATAAAAAACATAGTAAGATAGCAAATATTTAATGGTAAGAGAAATTAACTATTTTATATAGTCAATACAATTGGAATATTTGGTAAATGTAGGTACATGTAACTATATTCCCAAAAGCTTTACCATATATATAGAGTAATAAGATGGTAACTATAAATCTGTGTTCATTCTACTATATCTTCATGTTTAGATGAACTATAAATATATGTTTGAGGTCAAAACGAACTATAAAATATAATGAGATTATAGTTATTCCAACTATTTTTTTCTCTCAGTGTAGATTAGATGAAACTGAGCAAGAAATTCCTCATTCATCATTTTACGAACAACCACACTGAGAGAAAAATATATAGTTGCCTTTGGCGTCAACTATACTCTTTTGATTTTAAGGACAAAAATAGTTAGAAAAACCATTGTTTTAGTAAGTATTATTAGAAAGATGATTCTTCTAATTATTTTTTTGGTTAAAATTACAAAATAGTATGGTTGATGCTGAAAGCAACTATATTTTTCTTTTAATGCGCGTAAAATTTTGGGTTATTAATCCAAGAAGATTCCAGAATGATCACGCGCCATACAGTAGGTGAGCTGCGATGGCGACGTTTGCCATTGTATACACTGAGAGAAAAATGCATGATAATTGGAACTATAAACACATAGTAAAAAAATTATAGTAAGGAATATCATAAAATCAGTAAGCGTTACCATAATTGTGGTAAAGATTACAATATAAGCATGGTTAGACCAACCATAAAAATTTCTTACTCTGATTTATAATGATGTGAAACATAAATATAGTTGAATTACACATATGAAATAGTACAATGAATTAACTATTTTATACAGTCAACGCAACTGTATTTAATCGCAAAAAATAGTAAATGTGTCTATATTTTTACCATTTATTTTACTATATACATATGGTAAAAACAAAAAAAATAATGAAACACATAACTATCCTAAATAGCGAGTATAATTATATGTATGATAAATTTGACTATATTTATAATTGCCAATTTACCATAAATATAGTAAAGAGATCTCTATTGGACGAGCCTATATATTAAATTAAATATAAGAAATAATATGTGAGCGTAGCATGGCAGATAGCACATTGGACTATCATGCTTAGAGGTCCCCGGGTTCGATCCCCAGCTGAAAATTTTTCATGCACCACAAGCATATGAAAAGAAAGATCAACCACCACACACTTGAACTGTAGTAAATAGGACTGGAAGAGGAGAGAAGAGGAAGAAATAATAATATGTTACTACTAAAATATTAGCAGAGTTTCGCACACAACTATTGCGCATGTTAAAATCGTACTTTTAAATACGTTTCTTGTAACAATATTTTGTGGTAAATTGGTATTTTAATATACCAATATTTCATTTTATTTTATGATAGCTATGTAAGATGGTTGTGCGGACTATATTTTATGGTTACCTTTACTATAAATTGCATGTTTAAGGTATCTATAAAAATGTGGTTGACGCCAAAATTATTTATAAAATATAGTGAGATTATAGTTGATTCAACTATTTTTTTTCTATCAGTGTACTTACATATCAAACTGAAAAAGTCCTCTACCATTTTCCAAATTATCACATAGATGTTTTGTTATTAATGGGATATTCTAGTATCAAAAAAGACTCGTTTTCAAGACCCGATTTTTCGGAATTAATTTTAAACAAATGGTTAAACCTACAGAGTTAATGTTTTGTATTGCTATTTATTCATCTTTGAGGAAATATCTCCAATTTTGTCAAAGCTTTTTATTCAAAATTGGAGAAAATACAAGTGGACGAAACAGGTCACGCCGTCTTTCATCGGCAACACAGGATTGCCGTCGTCTTCGTCATCTGAAATAAACAAATTTGCTTTTATTTTGTTCTTTATGAATGTGGCTATTGCTCGAACTCGAATCTTCCTGATATCTTTAAAATTATTATTTTTCTGGATCGCAAAAGTTTAGAATTTTTTCAGTAAAAATCAAACGACTATTTTTCAAACTCCGTCATTTTGTTAATTTTCCTTCAAATTATTTAATTCTAATTCGGACAATAGCCATATTCATAAAGAACAAAATAAGAGCAAATTTGTTTATTTTATATGGTAAGGACGGCGGCATCACGCCCGATGTTTATTATAAGTTTAAATCTTACAGAAATTGAGTGATATTTTTATTATTTATCATTTTTTCATCTATCTTGGATCACATAATTTTAAAAATCTAAGTTTAGATTCGGATTCAACGACCCCAAAAACCCATAGAATACGTACTTCCCTATAATTATCTCCCCGAGCAACCCCCGTCCTGAAAGGGTTAATAACTTAGAATTTTACATCGTTCGCAAAATGGCAGAGGAATTTTTTGTTCAGTTTGACCTAATCTACTTGTATACCGCAGCTCCTCTGTGAGTTACCGGACATCCTGTATAACGAGATATTCCTAATTAAAACCGTAGCCGTGGCTGCCCGCGGCGTTATAACTCACGATTGAACGACGCAGCATGGCTCGAATCTATTACACAGCCTCGAACTTCCTATATCTTCAACGACCGGAGTTGCGACCGATACTCCGTTAACTCAGAAGGTTAACTCGGCTTTGGAGGTTGTTTCGTCGAACAGTAGTGGAGCTAATTATTTCGTTACACGTTAATCGTGATATCGACGACATGACGTGATTCCGCGATACGCTCAGTACGGCTCGCCGCGGTTGTAATTTCGCATTTATTTGTTATAATAGCCAATTTTTCCGCTTCCCTGCGCGGCTTTATGGCGATTATCTCGGTCACGAATAGAGATATTGTCGGAAACGGCGTTACAGTTACTACTCTGGTTGACCCTGTAGTCGCGGAGCACGTGATGGGCGTGCTTCAAAAGGTAGCACGCAAATATACCGTAATTAAATTAGAAAAATTCCCGTAACGCCGTCCTTTAAACAGAACAATCGTCCTTTAAACACAATATGCCTCGGTAATTTACCGCGTGGTTGCTTTTTCAGGTGGCTTCACCTGCTGTTTAACCTGGGGGTACAGGTGGTCGTGGGACTTCCCTTGGAAATGGTTCACGGAAGCCTGAGGATCGCCGCGGTTTACATGGCCGGAGTTCTTGCCGGTGAGTAATGTCGTCTGCAATGTGAATTATGTTATAGTGCATCCACGATTTATGGCCACGCGTTAATGCTCGTTTAACCTTTGCGTCTCGCAGTACGTCAATCTCGATCGCGCGAAGTCGAGGTGAAATTAAGAACGAAGGTGTACACGCAGAATCATATCGTCTACTGCTGCACGGAAAGGAAACTGTACAGAGTGTCCCATTTTAAAAGATGCATCCTGATAATTCTTCAGCCAAGCCAATTCAGGAAAAATGTTTCAGATAAAAGTTATATGGTTCGATAGAGCACATAAGAAGGTACCATTGATTTAACCTTGCGTGGCGCCGCCAACGTCAGGTCGAGGTCAACTTTGCTTTTTTAAATAGAAATATATATTTTTTTTATTATGGAATTTTATCCTACGTAAAGAAACAAACAACTTTTGTTTGAAAACATTTTTTATATAACCTCTATTTTCTAAGATATTTACGGAAATATCTACAAAATTATTGGTTTCAATAATTTTTTACTCGAATTCTATCAACTTTACCGAAAAAATAGTAAGAGATAAAGATTTCCTGTTTTCTTCTCATAGAGCTCTGAAAATTTTTTTATAATTTTTTAATTAACTTTTTAGTACTGCATTTTCTTGCATTTTCTTGAAGTACTAAAAAGTTAATTAAAAAATTCCGAAAAAATTCTCAGAGCTCTATGAGAAAAAAATAAATAATTTTTATCGTTTACTATTTTTTGATAAAGTTGACAGAATTTCGTAATAAAGAAATATATGTTTTTACTTAAAAAAACAAAGTTGACCTCGATCTGATGTTGGCGGCGCCACGCAAGATCAAACCAATAATATCTTTTTATGTCCTTCATTGAACCATATAATTTTTGTCTGAAACATTTTTGCTGAATATGCTTGAAAAATTATCAGGGTGCATCTTTTAAAATGGGACACCCTGTATGATTAGCTCACACATAAGTCTGGTTGGCACAAACATACCGTTTCTTCCGTGTAAGAAAGGAAGATTACTCACAGTTTACTTTCCCTCTCTTGGGTAATGTTTATCTTCAACAAAGAATGTTTGCTTGATAATAGTCTACAAATACTCACATACTCGACACAAATCTGAGAGAACTCGAAATATACTTGTAACAAATTTTATAAAAACCTATATTATCGTGTACTCAGAAGAAGAATTTATTCTCTGTACACGCATATTATAAAACTTTATTGACGAGGGACGCGTTGGTACATTCTTAGATTAAAAAGAAAAGTCGAAGGAAAAGAACTAAATTTTCGAGTCAGAACGTCATATTAGATAATCGCTAATATATTCACGTATCTTTTTCAATATAATCTTCCTATATTTCTTACGCATATAGATTTTATATAAAAATGTATGCTGCTTTGTTTCACGAAAAATTATGCATATATAGAAGTTTTCTTGCAAAATTCGCATATTTTTAAGCTTCTAAATTCAATGGCAGAGATGAACTAATGAAGTCTTTGAAATTTTGCTGAATGGAGTGAATACACGTTCCGTATGTACATACTGCAACACTTTTACGTCGGGTAAATATTTATACTGACAGCTGAAAATATCAATCTCGAAATTTTCTATTGTATTTGTCATATCGAGCAACTGTTTTAATTCATTTTGGCAGGTACTTTCATTGTGTAAAAGTATTTGTATTTATGTGCAATCAGTACGACGGAAACTTTGCAGAAATGCTAATATTTTGTCGTTAAAGTTTTCAAATGTGGTATTCGATTAAGAAGACAAAAAGAGGAAGATATGTCGAAGCGTGGGGTCTGAATAGTCTAGTGACTAGTTGGTAGAGCCTAGTCGATTGACAGGAGAAAGGTGCCGGGTTTGATTCCCGGCCCACTCTTAACATGCCCGATATACTTTCTCTCATCTCTTCTACAGCTCTTTACAAATTGATTCAACAAATTCAGTCTAATTGTTTAGGGTGATATTATCAATTATAAAAGATGAGCTGTGTGTGCGAGTTACCTTTTTGATCATTAAAACCACTAATAAGAGAGAGGGAGAGTGTATATGATATATATGTGTGTATTTTAGGTAGTTTAATTAAAAAAATAGAAAAAAAAAGGTTAATAAAAGTTCAGGCACGGAAGTTGTAGCCCTTTTTTCTATTTTTTGATTTATATCATTGGAGTTCTCTCTTTTTTTAACATTTTAGCTAGTTTAATTGGACAGAGCAGTCGTCCGAATTCGATTCCCCGGTCTAGTTTACAACATCCGATATATATATATTTTTTTTATCTTACATAATGAAGCAAATTTGTGCAGCAAAAGAATTTTGTGTACAAACAATCGTCAACATCTTTGACAAAAATGTTAACATTTTTCTGCAAAGTTTCTGTCCTGATTGCATAGAATTACAAATACTTTTACACAATGAAAGTATCCGCCAAAATGAATTAAAGCAGTTGCTCAATATGACCAATACAATAGAAAATCGTTTCAAAGAGCAACTACTTCTGTTGATATTATTTTAGTTATTGCACCCATTTTGTATTCAGAGCTACTTTAAGAAAACAGATTTAGTAATCTAAGAAAAGAAAAAAAGTATGCTGTATTCACACTCAATAGTTGCTTGAACTCATTTGTTATTGCTAGATCAATTAATTGTTAGCTATAATGACACATTTATTGATATACCGAATTTTTTTTCGTTGAAACAGTAGAAGCATTTTGAGTATCTGAACAAATGTTTTGTCAAAAATTCTGGATTATATTTTTTATTGGTTTTACTATAAAATAGTTTCTGTTGTAATAACAAATCTGTATCTTGTATAATAACTAATAATATTATATCAAAATTTATTAATAATATCAAAAGAATATCATAAGCCATCATAGTAACTCTTCATTAATTAGTCATTTTTACTACATTTTTCCGTATAGGAATTTTGCCTTTGGATGAATAGTTAAGTTAGAACAGAGGATAGAAAAAACCTGGTCATGACCGTATTTTGTTTATGTATTTACTGCGAGTAAAAACATATATGTGAAAAAATACGTAGCAAAAATATTGCGAAATGTCTCTTCCAGAATATAATTACTTCTCCTATGTTTTAGAAGCATATCTCACGATTTTTTCCATTATTTCTCTCACAATAAACACGTTAACGGAATACATAGTCAACATGACCCTTTGATTAAAAGTCGGTTCGGGATTTCCTCTAAATACTATCAGTAATATGTTGAGTTAGCTTTATAAGCGTCTTATATGTTAAACTAAACCTTGAGCTTGTTTTGCACAAACAAGAACCAAAAAACAGGCAAATTTTGTTCGAGACATCAGGGTGATTATTTCGTCATATACAGCCCTGAAGTTTGTTTAATTCTACTCGCGTTATTGTTTCTCTCTTATAATGTAGTTAAATTAAATTTGTAATGTAGTTAAATTAGCACATATCTGCCAGTCCTTATTCAGTCAACTTTTATTGCACAATTGTGATCTTAACTGATGTAAAATCCATTCCTCCTCCCCTCTAGATTTCTCTCCATGGAACACGTTTTTGCGCAATCTGTACATCGGCGAAATTAGCCCGGTGTATATGTAAATGCAAGCGGGGTGCGTCGCGCAACGCAGACACCATAATCAGAGAGAGTCCGAAGCGTCCAAGATACACGGAGTGCTAATTATCCGAACACGTGCCGGCCGTCATAACGACGCGCTTTAATTAAAATTCGTTAATGTTCATATAAGTGCGTTGACAGCCGGGTAATGAAACATACTGCGAGCGCACTTTTCATTCCCTACTTCCTGCGCGTTTCCTAAATGGTCGTACCTGATATTTCGCCGATGATAAAGTAGATATTCCGCTTTGTTTGTCGCGTCGAACGAAAATATTTTTCACGTGCGCAGTACTCATTTTTTATATTCACCATCACCACCATAGCCGCCGCCTTCTAATTTAACCCTTCCAGGACGGGGAGTTGCTCGGGGAGATAATTATAGAGAAGTACATATTCTATGGGTTTCTGGACTCGTTGAATCCGAATCTAAACTTAGATTTTTTAAATTCTGTAATCCAAAATAGCGGACCCAATATGTCGGAAAAAATGATAAATAATATAAATATCACTCAATTTCCGTGAAATTTGAACTATGAAACTTTTCAAAGATACTTTTTTGAGAACTGAAATCGAATATTTGAAATTTAAAGTGCTGACCAAGGAAAAGCATTTTTAGACCTGACCCAACCTGGTTACATTTACTCATTTGTGCTCACCTTTGCAAAAATGATTCGTATATCGAAATTAGTCAGGATTTTCACTAATACAAATTTAAAGATTATGAAGTTCCACTCATATTTAGATAATTTTTTAATTTTGAAAATCGCCATATTTGATCTGCCATTTTGAATTTTACATTTTTTACTTCAAATTTGGAAAGAACAAACGTACCAATTTTTGTGAATATCAGATCGATAGTTTCTGAAATACATGCATGAAGACCGTACAGCATCAAATATCTCTCGTCCTGAAAGGGTTTAAAATGTTTGTGCTTTAAATTGGAATACATCGTCGTTTCTAAAGTGTAGGGGAGATCGAGACTATATGACTCCAGCAGTATGTTGCTCATGTGCTCTTTTTAATATTTATCTTGAAAGGGTACAAAATCGCGAAATGTCCTTTTAAAATATTTTCCTTGAAATTCATTAAGATCGAAATATTATTTCAATTAAGAAATAGAAAAAACTAATTTTATAGTAGTAAAGTAAATTTTCGAGCCTCGAAATTTTCTATTAATATTCTACTGAATATTATTAAATTGTGACTGAATAAAATTAAATGATACGTTATTAGTTGGAATGGAACTTCTTTGCAAGTGTAAGATATACTATTTTTGGTAATAAATGCAATTTTCATTCATAAAATTGATTGAAGTAGAATATATGGACGAACGAAATAAAGTTGGCCCATCAAGAGTCTCTTGCCAAAAATCCTGAATTATATTTTTCATTGGTTTCATTAAGAAATAGTCTCTATTATAACAACAAATATGTTTTATATAATATAAATATATATATATATATATATATATATATATATATATATATATATATATATATATATATATATATATATATATATATATATATATATATATATATATATATATATATATATATATATATATATATATATATATATATATATATATATATATATATATATATATATATATATATATCAAAATTTATTAATAATATCAAAATATGCCTATCATAGTAATATTATTAATTAGTAATTTTTACAAAATTTTTCCGTATGGAAATAATTTTGCCTCTATATGAATGATTAAGTTAGATGATAAAGAAAATGGCTGTTAGCAAGAGAGACCTCTCGTGGAGACTGGAACTACTAATCAAAATATATATATTGTCACATGGTCTTCTTTATTCTACACTACTGAATCCGATACCAAAACAAGATAGCTATTTTGCTTCATGTTCGTATTTTGGTTATTACAAAACAGAATATACAGTTAGGATCGTGGCGGGATACAGAAGAAGGTTGCCTCTATCATATTTGTACAGTCAGTTACGACAATTAGTTGCCTGAGAAGTTGTCACTTCGAAATTCTAAAATATAGGACATCTAGCCCCATTTTCTCCTACACGAGACGTGTTCTCCCTTTCGCCAGGGCTAAGCAATTACTGCTCCACAGCATTTTTGCGTATTTACTGAGACAACAAACGTGACCGAGTAATCCCGCTAAACTGCTCTGTCTCTCGTGTGTACACATATGTACGAAATGTATGTATGTAAAGCGGTACACGCGGCCCGCAAACGTATCTGTATATGTCTAATTGTCATTTGCATAAATTCGATTAGACGCAGATCTCGAGTTATTAGCAGTCATGAAAGCAAAACGTGGCAAAATGGGCCGCATGAATAATCAACTCCCGACCCGAACGAAGAGGGCAGACAAAGAGGACGCGGGAATTAGATAGGAGAGATAGGAATTTCAAAGTGGAATGTCGATGTTACTATTGGTAAATTAGCAAGAAACGGGTGGCGCAATTTTCCATTTACACATCGGCAGAATTTTCATTCGAGGCCCAATTAAGTCAAGGATATTTCGTCGCAAACCAACGCCCTAAGAAACTGATCGAATTCTCGATGTGGTGTTTTCGTGACCGTCGCGAAATCGTCAAACAGGAATGGGAAGGGAGATAGAGAGATGTTAGAGAGGTCTCAATGACGCAAACTCTTATAAGTGTAAAATATTATAAAAGATACGATGAGAGCTGTGATTGTATTTACCGTTTTTTTTTTTTGTTATGTAATACTCGTCACGAATTTTGACATGTAAACATGCGTGTTGTCTCCTCGAATCTATTGTCATATCTTATCTTCTCTGGCCATGGCTTAGGTAAATTCTCATTGTCACAACGGGAGACGATCGATAGTAGAAATTTTACAATCTTTCTTATCACATTTATTATATATGTAACTCCATTATAAACTTATCGAGGTAAACTGCGTACGTTTATGAGATAACTGACGACAAGAGAGTGGAGGATATGCTGAGTAAGATGTTTCCTCTGTCACACAGTACTCTAGCAAAAGGCGATGTAGGGGACAAAAGAGGAAATGAAACATAGTGAAAGAGGAGAGGCATTAACCAAATGATTGCTTCTCCTTTGTTCTCCCCAACAACTAAACAATTAGACAAGGAAAGAGCCTTACTTTCTATTGTTCTCTCTTACTTATGCTGACTTCAACTATCTAAAGAGAACGCGCAGTTCATCCCTATAAATCTATGGTCACCATACAATGATGCAAATTTTTTGGTATATTGATACCACAACAAATTTACTAAAATTTCACTAAAAATTTCGATCATTTCTTTTATATATTCTTATATATTTCTTATATAATCTTATATATTTCTTTCTACTTTTATATTTATATATTTATTTCCTATTTATTTTTATGTACTTATATATTTTTTTATTATTTCCTATTTAATTTTTATTATAAATAATCCTACGTCTCTCTCTCTTTCTCTCTTTCTCTCTCTGCTTTATTTATTACTTTTAATTCTATTTTATCAATTGATAATATGATAAATATGTATGTTATATATAACCACTAAAGAAATAAAACCTTTAATAAATTTCGATTAATAAAGTTATCGCCAAAGTTATATATTCATTTCCTATTTATTTTTATGTACTTATATATTTTTTTATTATTTCCTATTTAATTTTTATTATAAATAATCCTACTTCTCTCTCTCTTTCTCTCTCTCTCTGCTTTATTTATTACATTTAATTCTATTTTATCAATTGATAATATGATAAATATGTATGTTATATATAACCACTAAAGAAGTAAAACCTCTAATAAATTTCGATTAATAAAGTTATCGCCAAAGTTACATTCAACTGTTTATCTAGAGAATTCTTTCTCTAACTGTCACAGAATAAAAAAACGTGTAGCCAAGAAATTTAAATTAAGTCTCTTTCCTACAGAGAGAAAGAAATATTAGGCGCCGTGTAAGAGAACACAGTTTCGAAAATGAAATAATAATAAATCAAAAAGAGAAACTCGATACACGATAAAAAATATTGCAATCATGAGAATTGCGAGAAGGACAGGAAAGAGAGTTAATAATGCCGGAAGTGGGCGCCATAAAGATCGTTTACATGATACGTGGTACAAAGAGAGTGAGGGAGGGTGGGGAAGGGGGCGAGGAGAGAAAGAGAGAAAAAGAGACGCGAAAGCGTGAAAAACGCGCTCGTCACGTGTCTCTCGTTGTCGCATACACACATACACACACACACATACACAATTCATGATAGCGCGTCGTCGAACTTCGTCCGATATTATCGATATCCCCGTCGCCCTCTCCGCCCTCTCCGTGTCTCGTCGTCGTCTCCTTTCCCGCGAAATCTCCGCGATCTGTTCGCCCATCTCGCCCCGCCCCCTCCTCCCTCCCCTCCTCCCTCCTCCGTCACCGCGATCGTCTCCGTCTAACAGTCTCGTCGCTGTCCTCGTCTCTGTTTTCGCGCTCAAGAGCGGCGCGTACCTCCCGTTCACTTCCCGCTTATCCTCCTCCCTCTCCCTCGCCCCCCCCCTCCCCCTCGTTCGTCACTAAAGTCACCCGCAAGAATGCAGGCACGGCGACAGCTTGTCTGGGCCCACCGCGACGAGATTACTTCGTATGCATCGCGGTCGCGACGATGTAATGCGATTGCAGCAACGCAAGTGCAACGGCACCTACATCCCCCTCTCTTCTCCTCCCCCTCCCCCTCTTCCCGTCCTGCCCACCAGCTGGCCTCTCTCAGGCGACCTGCTCTCATCGCGTCTCCGTGCTCGCTCGTCGACGCCTCTCCGTCTTTACGTGCGCCTCGTATCGTCCGCTCTTACCTCCTCCGCCACCTGGTCGACTGGTCGACACTTCATTTAACATTGATCGAGTTACGATGACGGCCTCTCCTCATTCGATTAAACCCGGGAAACGCTGTAAAATATTTTCTCCTCGCGAGCCTGTAAGAAAGAGTGACCGCACGCCTTACGTTAATGCAATTTTCAGGACATCGCGTGAATGTGTTAACGTTCTTAAGGTAACACTCAGCGGGGAAGGGAGGTTGCATCGTTATTTCGTTGGTCACGTATCCGTGACCAGCAGGAGTATTTGTTGCTTAGTGCACGCAAAAAATTACTTATATCAGCTAAACCGCGGTAACTGATTCGAACTTAGTCAAAAGGCTAATCGTTTAGCTGTCACTGCTATGACAGCTAAAATGCATTCGCTATGAAATACAAATATATTGAGTGACATTAGAAAATTAGAGTCACAATAAAAAATTAGGATATCATATCCTTATCAATATGATATGATATCATATCATATCAATAAAATTAGGCGATATCTCTATTATGAAAACTAATATTTCTGTTCTCACAACCGAAGATATTCGTCTGAACATTCAACGATATCAGAACTCGGTTGAAGCAACTGAGAACAATTGACTATACAGAAGCCTTATAAAGGAATTTTTCTGTTTCTACAGCCGAGTTTTCGTCTGATCCCTAAATAACCGAAAATTCGGTTGCACCAACAGAATTGTATTTTCCGAGTGTAAAATTTCTCATGTGTCCATTAAAACTTGCTGTATTGTTGTCGAATAAATTACAGTTAAGCTATCGCAATCAACGTTAGTTACATAAAGTAGGTATGTAAATTTTAATATAACATGTATTTTTATTTTTGTTTTTACTATCTGTTTATAAGTACTATTATAACAGTCTTTCACTCACCTTTTCGATAAGATGGCCCACTATCATTCTAACATTTATAAAACGAAAGTCGTTATATTTCAAAAAATATTTTAAAAATTATAGTAATTACATCTTATATGCAATATGTTTTGATCAAAACTTGGATTTAGAATTTAAGTTTTATAATAGAAGTTTCTATTTTATATGTGTATTATATTTTTCACAAATAATATGTATTAAATATCCTATACTAAAATAAATATATCAAATTATGTTTTTTTCATTATTTTATAAAATAATAGGTACAGAATCTTGAGCATAAAATATGTATAGGTCATCTATTCCTTATGGCCATTTTGTCTTAAAAATTTAAGTAAGATGGCCAATGCTCATGTTTTGATATTTTTGTAATAAATAATTTCACTGAAGTATTTTCCTTTTAACTCTGATAGTATTATGTACTGTAGGCTTCAGTGAAGTAATGTGCCAAACGCTATTAAGAAATAATAATAAGAAATGTATTTTTTTGCATTTTAAAAAGGTATAGCCATCTTACCCAAGTTTACCCTACTTAAAAAAGTCGTTATGAATTAATTTTCCTTCTTTCAGTGCAATATCTTACTTGAGAATATCTTGTATTTACATATTATGGGTCTTCCACAATAAGCCATTAGTCATAAGCCGCAAGAAAATTCACTAATCACAGTTGGTTATTTTTAAAAATAATCGACGATCAACTTGCTTACGACTTATGACTAAGGCTTGTTATAGAAGGCCCATTAGAGAATCGCCCATTAATCGATTCCGATATACATCTGTGAAGTTTTTTAATACAACTCTACATGTGACGAACTTTTACGGTTGCATGTTTTCAAAATTGAATATTATCCCAACTATTTTATGTTGGTCTTTAATATGAACAGGCTTTTAAATTAAAAGATAAAGATAGTTTTAGTGAAAGTTAAAATTAAGAAATGGTAATTAACATCAATATGGTATAAAGAAACATGTGTTAGAAGTTTTAATTTCAAATATCTCAGCTTTCGAAAAGTTTCATCGTTCAGTGCAAAGAAAAAGTCGAATAATTGAGATAAAATATAAATAACGATATATATTTAAAAATCTATCTGTACATTATATTGATATTTTATTAATATGAAATACAAGGAAAAAGTCCACACAGTTATATTAAAATAAAAATCGTAAAAAAGAATCAATTTTCTTCTGTTTACAGTTTAATATTTCGCTTGAAATTGTCTTTTTCAAATTGCGCGAGAAGTTAAATAACATTTCGATTCGTATATAATCCAAGGAATTCTCAAAAATTCATTTTTCGCAAGACAACTGCCTCAAGCGAGAGGCAATATTCTCGCGAAGTCCAATTATTAACATATTTCGATGACCGCGGCGCTCGCTCGCACGCTTTTAATTCTGCTTTATTCGTTGTAAAAGGGCGGAAGCAATGTGTCATACACGCGTCGTACACGTCGATTAATATCGCGCAACGTCGAAAGAACGGCGAAACGTAATCGCCGGGCTAATGAAGCATAAATCAACGTTTTAAATTATGCGGTCGCCGCGCCACGTGAGTGTGCAAATTACCCTTA
This sequence comes from Odontomachus brunneus, assembly GCF_010583005.1. Lineage (NCBI taxonomy): Eukaryota > Metazoa > Arthropoda > Insecta > Hymenoptera > Formicidae > Odontomachus > Odontomachus brunneus. Next base: position 631,476 of record NW_022639505.1, on the reverse strand, counting down.
GCCGCGGTGTGTACGTGTGCACGTGTGTCTGTGCGAAACCGACTAGCTTATAAATGCACTTCTCCGGTGGCGCGGATTAATGTCGTTTACGACATCGTCGCGCTTATTGCTGGCTGCACTCCCTTGTCCCGCATAGCTCGACCGTTTCTACTTGGGAATTCGGCCGGCGTGAACGGCGCCGTGAGCTACAGACGCGCGAGACTCGCCACGTAAACAAGTTTGTGCGATATTGCACGATAATTGAGAAAACATTTCATGTAAAACTACACCAGACGCCATGCTGATGTTTATCTTTATGAAAATACTGCCCGTTGCATTCGATACTCATATACTTGTTCCGTACTGCTGTTTGTTGTGGATCTTTTCCTCGTTGGAGCTAGTAAATAACTAAGCAATATTATATTGCTTACGAGGAACACTGAGCAACTCAAAAGTTAAAAAAATCCTGAAACTTTGTGTGCGAGTAGCTCATTCGTAACACAAAACTATTTTTTGTTCGTGCGGAATTGCAGTTTTAAGGAGTGAAATATCCTTTTGAAAAAAATTGTTTTTTTTTTCTTTTTGAAGCAAATATCGTCGAAACTATAAGAGATAGAAACAATTTTTCAAAGTGAAAATTAAATTATGTCAAGAGTACTTTACTATAATAAACTAATTACTATAATAAAAAAATTTTCTAAAATAGGAGTGAGATTGGGGGTATATAATAAATAAACAATTAAAAAATTTTTTTTTATTATTGTTCTAAAGTACTCTTGAAATCATTTAATTTTTATTTTGGAAAATTGTTTCCATCTTTTATAGTTTCAACGATATTCGCTTCAAAAGAAAAAAACTGATTTTTTTTAAGGGGCGTTTCATCCCATAAAACTGCAATTCCGCACGAACAAAAAATAGTTTTATGTTACGAATGACCTACTCTATTTGCACACAATTTTTCAGAATTTTTTGAATTTTTGAGTTGCCTAGTCTTCCTTGTTATAAGCAATATTATATGCAATATTATATTGTTTAGTTATATGCAATATTATATTAGTTGTAAACAATATATAAAATTGTTATATTACTAATACTACTAATATTGTTATAAATACGGATTATATAATGAAAATATTGCTATAGAAGCTCAGCAAAGAATTATTAACATTTCATAGTAATAATTAGTATGCACGTTTGTTTATACTTTCTGTAATTTAACATTCTGCGAGAAGAGAAGTGATGAATTAGTAGATGAACGCGAAAAAATCCGATTATTTACTTTGAGATAGCTGATCGTGAAAAAAGAATATTTTCTTCTATCTCAGTCAATATCTGTATTAATTCATATGGAATCATATAGAATTATATATAATCTTGCTAACTTGATTTAGATCATAAGTTATATTCACGATATCGAGCAATCGGAAAATCTTACCAAGAAATCCAACCAGTAATCAATATTAAAACTCGAGACATTAATTAGTAATATCGTAGAATAATAGAGGGAAAGTCGCATATAAAAATATAAAAAGTAATATTGATATGTGTTATTCTCATATTTTCTTGTTACACTTCTTGCATTCAATATTCCCATATTTTTATATGATTTATTTCTGTTTGTCGGTAAAATTGGACGTAAGCCATTTATTGAGATACTTGCATGTGGAAGACCTCCTCTCATTTCAATCTTAATTAATATCTGAATTAATTCGCATACTCAATTATATACTATATATAAAACCGTACCAACTAAATTCCTATCGTTATATTTTGGTCGACATCGAGCAGAGTTAGAACTGTAATCGAACAGTAATCAGTACTAAAGCTCGACGTTAATTCAGTAATGATTGACGAACTAATCATAATTATCTAGAATTATATATAATCGTGCTAATTCAAGTTCCAAAATAAGGATATTTTGCACTGCATCGAGCAATCGGAAAATCTTACCGCGTATCCAATCACTAATCAACATTAAAGCTCGACGTTAATTTATGACATCGTAGAATAATAGAGGAAAAGTCGTATATAAAAACACAAAGTAATTGATACATGTTATCCATAATTAGATTCCCATCATAGTTATATTTTGATCGACGTCGAGCAGAACCAGAAAAAAAGTCACACCGTATCCGAACAGTAATCAATACTAAAAGTCGATGTTAATTTAGTAATGACCGACGAACTAATCATAATTAAATAGAATTATACATTATCATGCTATCCCGATAATAGTGATATTTTGCACGACATCGTAGAATATTAAAGAAAAAGTTGTACATAAAAACATAAAAATACAATCGATACGTGTTATTCATAAGATTCCTATTATAATTACATTTTGATCGACATCGAGTAGAACCAGAAAGTGACACCGTATCCGAACAGTAATTAATACCAAAGCTCGACGTTAATTAAGTAGTAATTGACGGAGTAATCGACAGCGACATGACTGTAAAGCCCGAGATCGCGACAACGAGCGAACAGTATCATCAATCCGCCGCGTGTAGGGAGCAGAGCCGTTTATTCTTATTAATTCCGTCTCGTCGATCTTGTGCAGAACATCCCCTCTTCCCCCCCCCCTCTCTCTCACTCTGCTTCAAATAAAGCATCTATCCATCTCTCTCTATCGTCGCTAACGAACGTTTTCCCGGTGCACGCTTTTTGCACGGCAACGGATACGGCTTCGCGTCGCGCAGCGCCATTGCCATTGCCGTCCTCGTCGCCGTCGCCATCGAGACTTTGTCGTCGTCGTCGTCGTCGTCGCGACGCTGTCGAGTCGATTGCGTGACACCGGCAATTGTACGACGGTATTTGCATGTCGTACGACGCGTCGTTCGTATGCGCGACTGCGTGTGGCCAACCGCCGCATTAACTCGCCTCGAGGATAGCCGACGACGACGACGACGGCGGCGGCGATGACGGCGACGGCGACAATGGCGCACCCGGGCTCGCCAGAGAGAGAGAGTCGATATACTTGAATCTTTTTTTTTCACGCTCGCCTTTAACTTCTCTGTCAGCGCGAGGTCGCGTTGTCTCGGCTCGTTAGAGTCTCCGCGTTCGCTCGCTGTCTTCGATCATGCCCGGAAACGACGGCCGCCTTGATGACCGGGGAAAACTTTAAATTGGACGGCGAAACGTTCGTCTGAGCGAGCGTCAAATTTACGGCAGGGCTACGTCGTCGCGTCGCCGTTATTATCGGTAACAATAATAAAGCAGCCGATCGAAGCGCCTCACTCTGCAACGACAAGAGCGAACTTTCGCACGCGTATAAATTAGGGGAGAAAGTGGGAGTGTGAAGCACTTTTTTGTTTTAGATGAAAAGCTCAATATTAAATGCAATAGTTGCATTAATCACTGTCAGAGGTGTCAGCGAATATACATCTGATAATATATTCATATTCATCAAGAAGAGAAAAGACTGCTCAAAATGTGCAAAATTTTGTTTAAGATAGTGCAAAAAGTGAAAGCTTGAAAAATGACAATATGGATGACAATATGGAACAGATAAGAAAGTAAAAGTTCACTATTTACTATTATGAAGAGAGAGAGAAAGAGAGAGAGAGGGGGAGGGAGGGAGGGAGGGAGAGGGGGAGAGAAAGAGAGTTGTTGATGTTAAAATAATTATTTTTTATTGAATTCCTCTTTGAGTATGAAAACCATGAGTTAAAAGTGGAAATAAAAAATTTTCTATGAAAATTATGAAAATTCTCAATAATTCTAATTATGCACGAGTCCTTTAGGCGTATAAACAGAAGTCGCAAATAAAAACATCACCTTCGCAACCACTGGATAAGACATGGTAATATGAAACATCTTGTTCCATATGGAACACTTTGTTCTATATAGAACAACCTATTCAATATTACCACCCACCTCTATTTTCTAAACGAGCCAACGAATCTCAAAGTAGGATAAATATTTTCAAATAGCTAACTCTGTGGTTTTAAAGTTCAATCTTATTACTATTCGACTACTACACGGAGAGAATATTGTAGCAAAAATTACAATACAATTTAAATACTGCAGAAGTAGACCGGCGCTTATAAAAATAAAAAATAAAAATATGTGATGAAAATAATAATAAATAAAAGTGATAAAAATAATAATAAGTACTATGATGAAAATAATAATAAATGAAAATAATAATAAATATATAATAATGGTAAAAACGTTCATGAACATAGTAAAAATTACCATAAATGTAATAAAAATTATTATATTTATGGTCATTTTTACCTTGTTTTATTATAATTTTCGTAATTTTCATACATTTTTAATACTCTAGGAATAGACTGACACTATGATGAAAATAAAAATAAAATTATGATAAAATAATAATAAATAAAAGTGATAAAAATAATAATAAGTAAAAATAATCATAAATAAATAATAATAGTAAAAGTAATCATAAACATAATAAAAATTTTCATGTTTATGGTCATTTTTACCAAGTTTTATTATAATTTTCGTAATAGTGACAGTCTATTCCCGAACTACTAAAATTGTATTACAGTTTTACTACAATATTCTTTTTATATATACTCAATTGTAGCTAATATGTTATTCTCTTTGTATATACTCAATTATAGCTAATATGTTACATTTATCGCTTAAAATGGAAAAAAATTATTGGATCTTACCTTTTGAAAAGTCTCTATATAGGTAAAAGCGGCTTCTCTGAACATTGTAACGTCTCAGATAGCACAGTGTCCAAAATCGGGTCATAAAACGTCTTTAAGACATCTTTAAGACAAATTTATAAAGAATTGTCTTAAAGACGTCCTAAAGCGTCTTATGACTCGATTTTGAACATTTGTGGTGTCTGAAGTGACCCTGACGCCAGATTTATTTGATGGCTGATGAAAACCCTAATGATTATGCTTACCTCAGTCTCTAACAGATCGCAGCGATTGTTGAGAAAATTTTATTTTACACTTCACGTTACCCCCTACACATTTCTTGGCTTGGCGCGTTTTACGATCGGCTTGGTCCCTCCTTCTTTTTCATCCGTATTATTGCAATGTAAGGGCGTTTTATGTATAAGTGTGTGACCTGTGTATAGTCACCGGCGTCGTCGTCGTTTTCTCCAACTCGGAAACGACTTTATCCAACGGCCGATTTCGTCCCGGCGGCCGCGATCGAATCGCAATTTACCTCGTTCCCGAGGCTCGGGAAACGATATCCGCGCGCGATACGTGGCTGGCCGCAAAGTCTAGTCGCGTTTGCGCTAACTCCCAAAAGCGTGCAACGGCCATTTTCATTGGGAATAAAAGCAGGAACGGGCGAAGGCGAGATGGATAGGGCGACAGGGACGGAGGAGGGCTGCGCGGCCAGCAAAAGCCGTTTATGTTACATTTTAATCGCGAGAAATCTCCAAATACGCTTTGTGCGGCCATTGACGTACGTACGGCTCTGCTCTTCCGGCTCGCCACCTGTTTTTCCTTCCTTTTTTTTTGCATTTCCGCGTTTCCTCTCTTTTCCAGATACGCGCATCCGCGTGTGCACGCGCGTATGTTTTTCTCCGCATCACTCTCTCCCCTCCTGCCTCCCTCCCCTCACACCCCTCGCCCGTTTTAATATTTTCAAGCGCGCAAAAACCCCCGGCGGATACAGCCGCGCCGTTGCGTCAAAGGGATATTAAAACAACGTAACAAAATGTGGGATGCACAAAATGTTGATACTGCGCGCGCTCCTCGTTTTCGATTCGGAATTTTGCGTGTCGATGATCGCGCTCAGGACGCCGAAAGTTCTGCCAAAAAAAAGGGGGAGGAGGGGAAAGAGCGAACGGGCAAGCAAACGAGCGAGTGAAACAGGAAGCGGAGCAAGAGGAGGAGGAGGAGGAGGAGGAGGAGGAGGAGGAGGAGGAGGAGGAGGAGGAGGAGGAGGAGGAGGAGGAGGAGGAGGAGGAGGAGGAGGAGGAGGAGGAGGAGGAGGAGGAGGAGGAGGAGGAGGAGGAGGAGGAGGAGGAGGAGGAGGAGGAGGAGGAGGAGGAGGAGGAGGAGGAGGAGGAGGAGGAGGAGGAGGAGGAGGAGGAGGAGGCAGATTGGGTTGGGAAAGAGATTCGGGGCGCGTGGAAAATTTTGGCATTTTCGAAACGCCGCACTCCGCGAGATTGAATACCTGCGAACGTGAATGTTTTATTTTTGAGAACCGGCGCAGCTGTCCCGGCGGATATAATCCTTCGCGGAAGCAATGATCGCGCCGTTGGCGCCGATACCGATAATGGTCCGAGCCCGCTGGTTACGTTAAAATCGTAATTGCGATTAACGAATGAACGGTACGCGATACGAGGGTAGGATGAAAAGTTCCGGGTCTGAATAAGAAAACAATAGTTTTTTGGATCGATTTTCATTTATTTCTCAACATAATCTCCATTTTCGATTACACTGCTAGGCGCCACCGTCTGCCAGACTGATAAGTCGATTTGTCAAGGTCCTCAAAACAGCTATTTGCAGCGTCGCTAACTTCATTGTCATTCGCAAATCTTTTTCCACCAAGCCATTTTTTGAGGTTGAAAAAGAAATAGAAGTCTCTTGGGGATAAATCTGGCTTGTATGAATGAGCAAGCAATTTGAACTTTAATTCATTGATTTTAGTTTAATCACGAATTTCCACTTTTTCCATTTTTACAAACAATGCTTAAGGCGTTAAATTTAACGAGCTATCAAACCACGCTGAGAGAAAAATATAGTTGCCTTTGGCGTCAACTAGACACTTTTGTGATTTTAATCACAAAAATAATTAGAAGAACCATTGTTTTAGTAAGTGTTATTAGAAAGATGGTTCTTCTAATTATTTTTCTGGTTAAAATCACAAAAAAGTATAGTTGACGCCGAAAGCAACTATATTTTTCTCTCAACAGTGCAACAACAAATAATACAGTGCAACTAAACAATTGATTGACTTGAATCTTCGAATACAAGCATATGAAGAATGAAATCATGCAACACTAATAAAATATTGAACATAGTAGAGCTATCTATATGTGAGACCCGGAAATTTCGCTCTACCCTCGCATAAGGCAAATGGACGAGCGGAAAGATGTAGCCGTAAGTATAAAGACGATATACACGTGAAAAAAAAAATTATGTCTAGATGTCTCGCAAATTTTGTTGCACAAACCACAAACGAATTAAATTAAATGAATATTTCAAAAAATTTTTCTTATTAGGTGTACAACTTTGTTTCCGCTGTTTTCCTATAGATGGCTTTAGCGGTAAGTGGTGGTCGAAATAAATAGACCATAGACATCATACAATAAACTTGGGCATCTGTCAACATAACCCCATAGAAACATTAGTCGATTTGTGTCTGCATCATAAAGTTATTCTCGATTGAAAATGTCAGTTTACGAGCCAAATTCTCGTCATATGCGGGAGGTTTTAATTTTCTGCTTCAATATGAAGAAATCTGCGGCTGAGGCTCATCGAATGTTCTCAAATACTTATGGTGAAGCCGCTATGAACGTGTCGTGAGTAGTTTCAACGCTTCGAGAACGATGATTTTGACGTCGAAGACCGGCATAGCGGTGGAAGAGAGAAGATTTTCGAAGATGCAGAATTGGAGGCATTACTTGATCAAGACTCGTGTCAAAATCAAGAAGAATTGGCACGATCATTGTGAGTGACTCAACAAGCCATTTCAAAACGCCTCAAAGCCATGGGAATGATTCAGAAGCAAGGAAATTGAGTGCCGTACGAATTGAAGCCGAGATATGTTGAACGGCGTTTGTTTGCTTGTGAACAGCTGCTTGAAAGGCAAAGACGGAAGGGATTTCTGCATCGCATTGTGACTGGGGACGAAAAATGGGTTCATTACGATAACCCCAAACGCAGAAAATCATGGGGAGTTCCCGGCCATGCTTCCACGTCGACGGCCAAACCGAATATTCACGGCTCCAAGGTCATGCTCTGTATTTGGTGGGACCAGCTCGGCGTAGTGTATTATGAGCTGTTAAAACCGACTGAAACAATCACAGGCGATCGGTATCGAACGCAATTGATGCGTTTGAGCCGAGTATTGAAAGACAAACGGCCGCAATACAACGAGAGACACGATAAAATGATTTTGCAGCATGACAATGCTCGACCCCATGTTGCGAAAGTGGTCAAGACATACTTGGAAACGTTGAAATGGGAAGTCCTACCCCACTCGCCGTATTCTCCAGACGTTGCTCCCTCTGACTATCACTTGTTTTGATCAATGGCACACGGCCTGGCTGACCAGCACTTCCGGTCTTATGAAGAAGTAAAAAATTGGATCGATTCGTGGATCGCCTCAAAAGATGACCAGTTTTTTCGACGCGGGATTCGTACGCTCCCCGAAAGATGGGAGAAAGTAGTGGCCAGGGATGGACAATACTTTGAATCATAAATGTATAACCAGTTTTTTACAATAAAGCCTCGAATTTCGGGAAAAAAACGACGGAAGCAAAGTTGTACACCTAATATATAAAAACGTTCTCCTTTATACGGCTCTAAGATTAAAAAAAATTTTAAAAGATATTATAAAGAACAAAAAAGAACCAACAGCGTAGATGTTGTGAGATTATAATTTAACAAAATTCTTATAATTTAACAATACGTTTCGACTGAATGTGATTCAGTCCTCTTCAGTCTGACAAAATATATTGTTAAATTATAAGAATTTTGTTAAATTATAAGCTCACAAAATCCGCACTATTGGCTCTTTTTTATCCTTTACAATATCTTTTGAAACTAAATGGATATCCAATTAAATCGACAATCTCATGCGAAAACCTTAACTAAAACATTTAGTCAACAATAAAAGATAAAAATTTCCAAGCAGTATTTATCAAAAACAAATGAGTACGGAGAAAATACTAAGACTAGGGATATCACTTGCTTAAATATGGTTGCTATAACAAAATCTTAATGCTACTTTTCGCCCACGCCCATACAAGAAGGTTGTAGTTCCCATAGCACTCTGAAAGTGGTGCATAAACCTTCTTTACTACCTATATAGAGAGAATATTGAAGTAGAAATTACAATACAGTTTTAGTACTCTGGGAATAAACTGGCATCATGATGAAAATTATAATAAGACATAGTAAAAATGACCATGAACATAGTAAAAATTACTATAAATGTAAAAATTATTATGTTTATGATCATTTTTACTAAATTTTATTATAATTTTTGTAATAGTGCGTTTATTCCCAAACTACTAAAATTGCATTGTAATTTTTATTATAATATTTTTTCCGTGTATCTATATGAATATTTGAGTAGTACTTTTAGTGCTGTGTGGTGTAACCAAACTCTACAGATCTCCCAACTATAATATTTGTTTTGCAGATCAAAATATAGAGACAGCAATATATCTTTGATTGAGACAACTATATATATGAGGGTGTACTAACTGAACATAATATAAAAGAATTATGTCTGTAACAACTATATAAATGGGCAAGTAATAACAGCAACTTTTCATGTCTATTTATTTCACTTGAAATTACATAAATTTTCTCTTTAACTATAGAATTTGTGAATAACAACCGTTTTCTCTGTGAAAAATTAATTGAAATTATCGTGCAACTGAAACGTTGCTTCTTTCTTTAAGTACACATATAAAATATTATAACCTCATTTTTAGCGGAATTCTCTTATATATTCTTAAGAGAATTCTTCAGAAGGAACAGATTCTAACACTGAAAAGAAAAATTCTAATTGCAAGATGTTTTTTCTTGTAATTCCATATTCTAAGCGTAAACTTTTATCGAATGAATATTCCTCTTCTTATATGAAAAAGAATAATATGATACTTAAAATTTGTTGGCTTTAGAAGAATCCTGAGACCATATGTAAGAGGATTCTGCTGAGAACTAGATTATATCTGTTTAGGGGCGAGGTAATTATTACACAAGTAATGTTACTCTCTCTTATAATTATATAAATAACCCTTGTTAACCCTTCTGCGGGAATATTTTTCGTATAAAATATTGTGTTTCAATAGTTAGTTAATTTTTGCAACGTTTCAGACATTATATTACATGCGTGATACTGATTTTATAAAATAATTTTATGAAATATCCAAGTGCAAAATTGAAGATAAACTTAACGAAGTACCAAAAATTGACATTTGCTTAATTAACAATAAAAGATGAATGGAAACAAAACATAATTGTATGATAAAAATTCCTTAATGTGTAATCATGTAAATGTAATAATATAATAATAGATTTTTCTCAAATTTGTAAGTCCTCAAGCCACCGAAAAGCTTATTTGATTACATAATAAACGTATAATTGAACTTCAGGTGGAAGAGATTAAACAAGTCAATGAGTACGATTAATAATACGTTGGTTCAGCTTTACTATCTCTCCATTGAACTAAATTTTGAGTTTGTTCCGCACAAACAAGAGATCGAAGGGACACGGAAATTTAGACAAGAGATGAAAAGAATACTGAGATTGTTTAGTTAGACTCGAACTACCTTGCTAGAGGCAGTTTTTACGTGTAGAGTTGGGAAATTATTTCTTCTCTGGCAGCAGACGCGCGCCAAGGCTATTGGCGCCATGGAAGGGCTGTAACGCAACGTAATAACCTTCGTTCAATATTTAACATTATCACACATCGGTTATATTTCCCAACGGCAATAAATATCAAACCCACTCTAGTGATATTTCATTGCCGGATGATCGATACGGTATCGTCTGCCTGGTTAAGTGTTTCGGCAAAGTGATAAATACCAACAAAATCGCGACAGTCTCCTTTTTACGCATTTGTTATTGTATTAATATATTGCTATTGCAAGTGTGTAAATAATTTCAATGATTATTAGCGTGTGAATAATTCTCGTCGTTTACACAGGATTTTTAATATCGTTATGAAATTACGGAAATACACACAGAAAAATACGCATCCAAGAAAATCCCCGATAGACTGATGTAAACTTTACACAGTAACTTTAAGTATATTACGAAATTCAGCAATGTTGAATCCCTTATAACTGATCCATTCGAATTTATTATATTGAATGACGAAATAGAAATACAAAATAAATACGACCAAAAGAAAATAAAGAATGACCAAAATTTTCCCCCAAACAATATATCGTGTTAAATATGATATGGAAACCTGAATTAAACTTGTTCTTATATCTATATGACAAAAATTCGCATTATTGTATGACGTAAACTTAATAATCAATTCAGTATATATTCTTATATTTACTTATATTACCTCATAAATATGATTAAAAGAATTGTAAAATTTCTATTATTGATTGTGTCTCACGTCGTGATAGTCATTCAAGTCTATCTGGTTTATTTCAAGTATTTTATAGGTTTATATATCCGCAAATTTATTATAAACTTATTGCAAGCATCAAATTTGTCCAAAATACGTTCTGAATCCTAGCAGAGAAATTTAGCATTTTAGTCAAAAATATTAAATTAAAACAAAAATTTGGTTTGCTACATAGAGTCGAACCAACTTATTCTTTCTTAAGATTTTATAATATTCTCGTATAAAAAATCGATTTTTTTTAAGTACGTAATAATGAGCTTTTCTAAAATTTGTGACAAATGTATTTAAATACTATTATCAAGAAATATTCTTTTTTGAAGATAACCATGCTCCAAAGAAGAGAAGTAAACTGAGTAACCGCTTTTCTTAGCAATAAGATGTGATATTTTTCTCTGTGAACGAAGAAAAATGTTTGGTTAAATCAAAAGACGTGCTAGCGTCTCACGCCAAGTGAACGCGCAAAGCGACGAACAGATCTGAAACTGACCGAATGTCTTTGCGTGACGCCACTAGTTCAGCGGAGGCGAGATTATCATTACTGTCATAATTAATGTGATTATAAACGAAGCAACACGTTTTGGTCGAGGAAAGTAGAATTTCTGTAGAAAGAAATTAGAACTGAATTTGGCTCTCATAAAAGCCAGAAATTCTGTTTTCTTCAACGCGTTTGGTTCATTCACTGTCATGTTAATTTCACACAAGTTTTCATCAAGGTTCAATTGGTTTAAGTTCACTTAATTAAATTTTTGTTCTCCACGCGCATTCATCGCGGTGAGCATGAAAGGAATATAAGGTGTAAGTGCCAATTATCTGACACGTAATTAATCCTGGACATTCTTATTATTTTGGTCTTTAACCCATTAACGCCTAAATGTGCTGAAATTTTACGTTAACTTGAGTCATTTATTTTACTATTTTATTTTACTTATCGAAATTGTTTTACTATATAATTACTATGTGAATTACTGTGTAATTTTGTAGTAATATTGACCCTAAAACAATTTCGATAACCAAATATAAAGGAAAATTCGAATTAAACGTTCCAAATCTACCGCCATATTTGTTGAAGAAAAATACCCATGGCATATTTCTTAAGTTAAAGTGCCGTTTTAGACATTTTCCCGAGCGACTAACACGTTTTTATGGAAAAAATAGCGGAAGAAGAGAAAATTAGCCATAAAAACATGCGTTTTGTATTTTAATTTGCAAAAATTTTGCATAAATTGTGATTTTTTTAAATTTTCTCAACGCTATTCGATAGTGCGACATTAAAATTGGTAGGACTGGTATTCTTTATAAACAATAGACCTCATTTTCGCAGTAAAATAAATGGCTCATATCAACGTAAAATTTCAGCACATTTGGGCGTTAAGTAGGAATATTTAAGCTTTCAACGCAAGAGAACACATTTGCACATATTCTGTCGTGTCGAAAGTTTAAATATTCGTATTTAAAGACCAATAAAACAATAAGAATATCCAGGATTAGGCACGAGTTATCTTGTCACTCACGCACGCGCGATATAGGCGCGTTTGATTAGCGATACGATTATGCAACGATCACGAACACGATATTTTCTCGCGACCAGCGTTGTCGGACGACGCGCGAATGTTTTATTAATCACACGAGACAAGGCAACTCGATAGTCTCGTCGAATCGCGGAAGGAGGAGACCCTCCAGCGAGCGAATCGCGCTATTAAAAAAGAAAAGAGAGAGAGTCTCCCCCCTCTCTCTCTCTCTCTTTCAAACACACACTCTCTCTCGTCAATGCCGATCCCTCATACCGATGCGCGCGGATGTGCGATGGTCTCTCCCTGCCATAAATATCGCGGCCATAACCATAAAATTCCGACGGCGTTCCGTCTTTTTCCCAAGCCCGGGGTACGTACTTCACACATTATATTTTATGCATCGAGTTACGTAGAAGCGAGACGCCCGTGTGCAACGCGCGCGCGTCGCGACGACGACGCCTGCTACGCGCGCGCGTTCGCGAGCTGACGAAATACGTGTGTGTGTGTGTGTGCACACGCGCGGATGCGAGCCTTCGCACACGTCGTCGCCCCGAGTGGACTACGCGGTATTCACGGTGCATCACTCGGCCGATGCACCGGTAACGACGTAACTGCATCGCCGCGCGGCGCCTCCGCGACAGCGATGGCATCGATACCCTCTCGCGCGGGGTTGTCGCACACCTCGGACGTTGAATGCCCGTTCGTTTGCTCGCGATAAGGTGGTACGGCCGCCGTAGTAAACGCGCATTATCGGCCACGTCGCAGGGAATACGAGAGACAAGAGGAAATCCCGAGGAAAACGCGTCCCTCCCGGCCTTCAAGCCGAGAGCCCAAAGTTCGCGGAAGATGAAACAGTTTCTCGATTCCGAGTGTTTTCCTTTTTTACATCTCGCTCACGATCTCTCACCGAGGATTGCAAAAAGGAAAGATCAAACGAGACAACTCGAATGGAGTTAAGGGAATTCAATCACGAGGTTGCATATGGCGCAATAACTTACTTTGATTTTTTCAAGGGTTGATTCTTTCAGGGAAATTTTAATGTTCCTTTTTGAGCATTCGTGAAACGAGCTCAAGGTTCAACGAAACGATCGTAAAGACATCACACGGGTTGTATTTGTCATTTATATAACTAAATGTATAATTACTTGTATGGTATGGTTTTTCTGAAAAGACATCTGTATACAACTACATTTCAATTTCATTAGCCTCTTATTGTTGACTAAATTTTGCACCTGAAAATTTCTTGGGATCTAATTGAGACCCAGCCCGATTCCACAAGATGGTTATGTGCTCTGATTAGAAGTGAATGTTTCAAATGTGCGATTCTAAATGAGAAGTTCAAAGTTCTCCCAATATTCTATATTCTTTTCTGGTTTTTATTTTGCATTATGATTGAACAAAATATTTATTAACTTGCCAGATAATTTCATAATTCGGTAAAATATTACTAATGCTCCTGTAAATTGTATATTTTGCTCTACAATAACTGCAATACTGAAAACTTGGCCATCCTGCTTTAAATCGGGGTAAGAAAACCGCATATAAAATATATATACAATTAATATTCTTAAGTTTCTGAATTAAGATAAGGAAATATAACAATGTTCTTCAAAATTTTTATATTTAGGATATCCACACTTTTTCTATGTAGAAGCTATAGAATTTTTAAATTAGACAAATATTACGCTAACAGCTTCAGATTTTATATTTAAAATTCTTTTTTCATTTTCGTCACATACGGTACTCCTATTTATTTTTGCACATACTTTTATTGCGTAAAAGCATTTGTAATTCCGTACAATCAGTATGACGTAAATATTGCAGAAAATTTTTCAGCTATAGCATTTCTTTAGCTGTAATGTTAATCCAATTGTAACGAAACTCGGAGAAAGATACTTGTGTTCTGAAAATGAACATTTTCGACGGTTGCGTTTCCAAGATTCCTCTCACGATAAATGCACAAACAAAGTACATAACCAACATAGACCCAGTCTCTCCTAACCGCTGCGGTATTCGACGCGTTAAGTATTCCCAATTTCGCGCGAGCTTCTACTCGACAGCTCCACTCCGCTCGAGGATCGTGAAGTGATAGCTGCAACGACGCGGGGTCCATCGCTATCGTCCCCTTGGCGTTCCTCGGAGGCTGATCTCTTTGCGCGGCCACGACAGGTCTTAGAATTTCGCCTCGCCTGTGGAGATGTGCGTGATTTATGAAATTGTGTATTGCGGCGCGATCTTTTTTAAGAAGAATGCAATATATCGTATCACAATCTTATATCGCAAATATGATTTTCAGTAGCGCGCAGTTTTCTATCGCAAATGCGATTTTAAATCTCGCGCAATTTTATAAAACGCAATTTTTATCATGGGGAAATTTGAAACATGATAAAAACTGTAATGTTTAAATAAATAAATCAGCTCTCTCTTCGTATCGAATCTACATATTCTTTGAAATATCCACTATGAGAAGTCACAAGTTTTACTGTGAAAGAATAGTTAAAAACGAAAACATTTAACTTCATTAATGCTTTTCATGCGGAATAAAATGAGAAACAAAACTTGTTTATTTCCGAATCATTAATTTTCAAACATTTTTAAAATGATTTATTAAGAATCATGCAATATATAAGAATGTATTATTTCATGTGTAATTAATTATAATTATTTATTAACATTTTTCTCATAAAACAATAAGACTACCCTTTCTATTACTTTTTTTACTAAAATATTAATGTATTAACAATCAATATTAAATGTGTAGTAATTTTTGTTAATTTTCTAAAACATATATGTTAAAATTAGAAAATTATATTGAATTTTAGAAAATGTTTTAGAACAAAAAATATTTATTTTATATATGATTTAAAAAATTACCAAAAATTTTTATATATTTAATATTGAGTGTTAATACACTAATATTTTATATATATTATATGTAAAAAGATATAACGCAACTTAACATTTTAAGGCTGTTGCAATGGCATAATCTGCTATATTTCTAAATAAATAAGTTTGGATTAGGTAATATAAAATATTACAAATTGTTGCTGAAATGATGTTTACACAGATACTTGACCATGATATTTAACCAACATTTACTTAAAACAAAATTCTCTTCATTTAAACCAAGTATTTACTCGGTTTAAATGAAAAGAATTTTGATTTAAGTAAATATGTTAATGGTATCTACTTAACAAATATTTGCTCATATTTAGATATTTTTTCCCAGTTTAGTACTTGTAATATATAGCAAAATCGCACTCGCCTGTAGGTCTATTTTGCACTTTTCTGACGGCGATGTCATTAGCATGGTGTATCATTGTGCAGCTTTTCTGCCGTGTATTGTACTTGCACGACGACAACGTAACGCTAACGATACTGTCGTTAAAAGTTACAGAACATGTCTACTGGCGTCGCGTCGCCGCAGGACCGACCGGCACGTAATAGCGGTCGATGCACGAGAATAGGAAAAAGAGAAGGCCTCGGAACCGTCGTACCACTTCTCCCCCCCTCTCTCTCTCACTCTCTTTCAACGCCGCGTTTTACTCTCATGGCGTGTCGCTCGCGCCTCTTTACGAATGCAACGGCGCGCCCGCACTCGCCTAACTGTACGCTCGATTTTCCACCCCTTTCTACCTTTTCCTTCCCTCCCCGTCCCCTGAGCCTTTCCGCCTCCCCGCCCCCGTTTGTCCCCTTACGCTTCTCGCGATAATCGCCTTCGTTCCACGCTGGGGGCTGCCCGCGGACGTTCTTTCTCCGTGAACAATCGCGAAAATTACGGCCGAATCGGTAGATGTCTAATTGGCGCCTAATTGACGTCGCCCCGCTGCGTTTCGTTATTGCGGCTCGCGGCGCTGACGGATGGACGGACATTATTGTTGTTGCGTTCGCGAACGCGTGACAAGCGGTAAAGAGCGATCGCGAAAGAGACGATCGGCGGGCGTCCGCATTGACAACGGGCCCGTGCCGCAATTTCGACCGCAACGCTGACAAATGCGGAGGATAATCGCGCTGACGGAACGATCGAGCGTAATTCTCGTTCGTTTCGCGTGACTAAGCGCGCGCGGTTGTCCTTTGTTTACCCATCTAAAACTGGCGGCAGGAGAATTGATGTTCGCACCGGGAAAAAAGGGTGTGAAATATTTTATTTAAAAAATCTTGACGTAAACAATGGCTTTGAAATAACTATACACTGAGGAAAAAAAGCAGTCGGAACGGCAAAACCGACGGTCACCGGCCATCATAGAAATATTGTATACATATTCAACAATATATGCATCGGTACAACAATAAGTTACATTGAAATCACCATATCTGCATTGCTATAGTAATATCAATGCAATTCATTGTTGCGCTAACGTGCATCTCGTTGAATGGATCCAATATTTCTCTGAAATAATTATGGCTGGTGACCGCCGATTCTGTCGATCCAATCTCTTTTTTCCTCAGTGCAATACAAGTATTTTTGTAATGAACGATACTGCAGTGTATTAGGGATGATAATAATTTACATGCACATTTATATTATAAAATTTTACGTTACTTTTATATTAAAGAAGCTACTTGAGAAAAATCATGATAAACGGAGGTTAAAACGGTTTAAGCTACTGAATTTACAAAGAAGATTTAAACGATCATAAACATAACAACCTAGATACTCAGCAAATATAATAAAACTTTTGTTAAGCTTGCAAATTGTAAAGCATTTTCCAATGGGAAAATTACCAATATACTATTCTGTTTTTGAAGATAAAAAATTTACTTATTGTGAATTATTGACACGATTCTAAACTTTCTGGAAGATAAAAAAACTTTTTCATTAGAACAACAACAGAAAATGTAGTTATCGTCTGAAATGAAGGCAATTATATTTAAAAAATATAATATAAACTGTGACTTTTCTAATTCAAGGCTATAATTACATAGTAAAGTACTTATAACAAAAATATCGTTATAATAAATGATGTAGTTAGAGCGATAATAGCTTTATATACATAATACTGAGAGAAATTATCCGATAAAAACGGATATTTCCGATAAAAATACCGATGAATTTTTATACTCGATCAGGATGTCCGATTAAATTTAATCGAATACTTCCGATCATAATGACATTTCATCAATAAACTGATCAAAAAATTATGGACCGATATTTCTCACTGAACGTTTCCTGATCGGATACAAAAATTCATCGGTATTTTCACCGGAAATATTCATGTCATTTTTTTTAATAAACTTAATAAATTACATAAACTACGATTTTTTAATACGCGACTCTAATTACTTAATGAAACAATTACAGTCAGGGAAAAATTTTTGTAATAAATAATACCTTTCCTCTCCGCAATATATTTCTGATATATACAGTCTTATATTTGCATCAAATGCACATCTAATAATTTTTGAAATGTCAGATGAAAGAATTTCTGAAATGAATAATATATTGTAATTAGAAAACTAGATGCATAGTAATTAGAGAAACTTGAAAACAAAATTTTCAATTCTCAATCTATAATTTTTGTACCATCTTACAGACTTACAGCATTTTTATTTATTACTTTGTTGTTTCAGCGACTATATTGTGGTGTATAATTGAAAATTTTTAGTAATATTTTAAAAAATAAAAATTTTAATATTCTCAAAGGACTGTAAATAACTTCCTTTCTTTCATCTGAGAGACATTTAAAAAATTATTAGATGTACATTTGATGATAATATAACTGCACTTCATTACCGTTGCTTTTTTATTAGAATAATAAAAATGGCTGTCGGAAATAAAATTTTAGTGAGATCAACGTTTCTTTCTCTGAGCGCGGGGTCGGTAGTGAAAATAACGAAACATTCAACCTCCCCTCTTTCTCTCTTTTCTTTCTCTTTTCTCCTCCCCCGTGAATATTCCTGGTTAACGAGCCACGCGGAATGGAGAAAATCCAGATTATCCAGACGATACCTGTCGTATTATATCGTGGAGTTCCCGGCCGTTCTTTCAGACTGCATAAAAGTAAGCACACCCGATGTAGAAGAGAAACGTGCAAAAATGCGAAGCGATGCAAGACGCATGCCGATATCCCACGCCGGCCCGCGTCTACCTTAAGTGGTTAACTAGTAATTTTTTAACGCCGCGAGAGTGTATCGAGCTCTTCTCTCTCTCTCTCTCTCTCTCTCTCTCTCTTTGGTGCGCGCTTCACGGGGGAATTTCCTCCGACGTTCGTAGTGTTTCTCGGCGTTTCGCTCCGCGCCAGTCGTCCCATCCGTTTTTCGCCTCCGGGGGGCCCTCTTTACGAATGCATCGACGTGCCTAGCACGCGCGCGCCTCTAAAATGTGCGCTCTATTTCCCTGCTTCGACCCCCCGACCCGCGCGATTCTCGGAGCATTTTATTTCGCTCTCCCTCCCCTCCCCTCCACCACTTTCCTCCTGCCTTCCCCGCCTCCTCCCTTGCGCCTTCGCCCACTCGTCGGGATTCCGACGATCCCGGTTTCCTTCCTCCTTCGCCGTCGCGTCCGAATAATAAAAATGCGATTGTTCTCGCGTTAAGACGCGACAGGAGCGAGCGAACCGCGCAACCGCCGTTCTCTCGATCGACCGCGCGCCTGCTTCGTTACGCACGCTGCTGTGTCATCGGATTTCCGGATTTCTACTGACGAAATTTGACTCACGTCTACGTTCTAATTAAAGATGAAAATAATCCAGTCTGTCACGGTAAATTACTCAATAAATTACGGTATAAATTATTCGGTAATTTTGGAAAGCTGGTAAAATGATAATTTGAACAAAAATTACAGGGATAAAAAAATTTTAGTATAAAGCTCAAAAGGAGCATTTGGTCTTTAAGATAAGTAACCCATATATTATTTAACTCATATTTTCTAATAAATCTTTTGATACTGTATACTGTATGTACTATAATATATTGTAATTAGAAAACTAGATACATAGTAATTAGAAAAATTTGAAAACAAATTTTTAAGTCACAATCTATATTTTTTGTACCATCTTACCGGCTTACAGTATTTTTATTTATTACTTTGTTGTTTTAGCGACTAGGTATATGATTGAAAATTTTTAGTAATATTTAAAAAAAATAAAAATTTTAATACTCTAAATTAGAAATAACTTCCTTTCTTTTATTCGAGAGACATTTCAAAAATTACTAGATGTACATTTGATGAGAATATAAGAATATTGTTTTATCTTATGCATTAATGCGGAAAACACGAATATTTGTACACGAAACTATAAAAAACAATGAATTTTTTCCAAAATTATTAACAAATTTCCATCTTACTGTAATTTTACCGTAAGCAATCGTCACTTTGAATTTGACGGTAATTTTATATCTTTAATTTGAGAGCAAGATTTTTACCACTTTTAAATATTGTGAGACGTAGAAAAATATCTTGAGAAATAAAATTGTGCTATTCATGACTATAATAATACAGTAATAATTAATAAAAATATATAATTAATAAAAGATTAATATTTAGTAGAATGTGATTATAATCAGAACATCATTTTTGTAGTAAATATCAACAAAAGTAATTTAATATACATGTGTATTTTGCAAAAGTTTTAATTCTTTTTTTGCAAGTTTTCTTTTCGTAACATGTAAGTCATTATCATTAAATCATATTACGTTCCACAGACTTTAATGTCAATCCTTCAAACAGCAAAAATCAGGAATTTGTTTGAATTTTAAATTGTACCAAAAAGAGTACTGAAAAAAAGACTACAACTTTTGCACACACTAGTATGAAAAGTGAACAACTAGAATAATAAGTTTAGAACGACAAAAAATATGGTTAATGCCAGAAATGATTATAATTTTTGCGAAATAAACTTTTCTCTCATAATATGCCTAAAAAGAAATTGAGACACGATTTCGGAGAATGTATAATTAATTATTCAAAGTTTAAAAAGAAAACGTCCATTTTTCATTCCATAAGATTTGATTCTTTTATATAAAATTACTATAATCTTTATAATTAATAAAATCTGAAATCTGTCATTTTAAATTAGAAATTTATTCAAAGTTAATAAATAATCATAGCAGAGCAAATTTATTCAAAGTTTAAATAATCATAGCAGAGCACTAAAAAAAGGATTAACATTTTTGCACACATCTAATACTTCTGTTAGAACAATAAAAATATAATTAATAACGGAAGCGACTATAATTTTTGTGAGATTAGCTACTATTTCTTTTCTAATATGGTTAAAAAGATATCGGAGCATGATTTTTATAAACGAATAAGTAATTGCTCAAAGTTTGGAAAGAAAACGTTAATTTCTTAGTTCTATGAAATTTTCTTACTTTGGAAACTAAACTCTTTAATTTATTAAAGCAATTTAAAAGTTGCGTGTATTATGCAAATTCAACAAGTAATCAGTAACCCCGAAGTGTATCCAGAATGAAATTTCTTCACTTGTCGATCAGACCCGTTCACTTTCGTTCTGTCTGTTCTCTGATATATGGAGAACTTTCTTAGGACACGCTGTGAAAACGTCAAGAAGGTCATACGAGTGTGTCTGCATCCCCCGACACTTTTCATACCTTTTTTTGCTATCGGACGCCTGCCTGCGCGCTGGTTTCGTTGCACCTGTTGCACGTCGCGCCGTTTGGTTCCGCCAGACTCCATTATTGGTGCCAACGAGTCGTTAATCGATGATATTTTATGACACCGAGAAATATGTGCGTAACCTTATCGCGCAATGAATCTGCGGCAATGGATCGATAGGAGGAGCCTGCTTCGCTTTTGGAGTAGGAATTATTAGGTGCATATCGATCTTCAATTTCCGCGTCGTCGGGAAATCGCAAAACCACGACGGCAAAGAGATTCTGCCAGGAAAACTTTATTGCGTGACATAGATTTACGCTTTGCCAACCGCCCGAATTACGCTCGCCCAAATACGCTGAGCACTTTGCAGTTTTGCGAACCGCACGCAATATGTTTTATCTTAAACTGCTGGAAATTTTGTAATATGAGGATTAATATATGAGGATTATAATGAGGATAAATGCGTGTTAGCGTTAACTTTTGTTTTAGATGTATATGTCTGTGTCGAGTTGCAGCGTTATTGATGCTTATCATGTTTCATATTAAAGGTGAATATTTACAAATATTAAGAATAATTGCAAGTATTTGAACAGAACGTTACACAAGTATTACAAACGATTACATATATTACAAAATATTACAACTGTAAATAATTACAACTATTTACAAGATATTACAATTATTACAAATAATTAGAAGTGTTTAAAGATAATTATTACCAGTATTTACAAAACATTACAATTATTATAAGTATTTACAAGACATTATAACTACTGCGAATGATTACAATTTATAAGACATTACAACAGTTACAAATAATTGCACGTATTTACAAGATATTTCAACTATTACTAATATTTACAAGTATTAGTTTATGCAATGAGCGATTTCAAATTCTTCCATAGATTTTCCAAGAAAAGACCCGGATTTAGTTGCACAACCCAGATGTACAAGGCTTTTATTCTTATCAGTTTTTATTTGAAATATGTAATATATATACGATACTTTTTTATACTATTTGAATAAATAGAAAAGTTATTTAACTTATAACACAAATTTAAAAATATAAACTCTGTTTAAGACTTTTAAATATATTTTATTTTGAAATATGTTAATTATTTATGGAGGGGGAACTTTTAATATACTAAGTACTTATAATGATTACTTCAAAAAATAGACTTATTTCAGTGACTTTTAAGCATTATGCCACAAGAAGTTGCTAAATATGCCGCGAATATTATGAAAGTATATTGTAAAAAATATACTTATTTGTGACTCTTGTTTATATGGGAGATTTATTTGTATAGAGATTTCTCATATTTATGGCCAATTAATGGTTACACGGAAAAAAAGATATGGTGCACATAATCCGAAATATTCAGTTGTGTGATGGTAATGATTGATATGACTCAGTTACTTTGGTATATAAAATATATCAATGTAGTTGCGCGTCATATGGTTATGGCAATCAGCAAACATGAGATGACGATATATAGATACATTCTAATCAAATCAATCAGATATCATCACTGTAATTCAGCGAGTGTTCTTTAGCTGCATCAACTGCATAAGTAATTGTTCCGCATTTTATTATTTTTGGTAGTATTCTGGTAAATATGGTTGACTAGATTTATATTGCAACTAGTTTTATTTTGAGATATTCTAAACTTACCGAATAATGTAAGAATTTGGGAGAATTTTTGATTTTTGGCTATAAGAAACATAAAAATAAAAAATTGTGAGAAAAATATATTCTATTATTTTATATTTTCATACATCAAAGCATTACTTTTAATAAACTAAGGTATGGTCGATATTTTCTGAATTAGGAAGTCAAATAATTCTGAATTAGGATATCAAATAATTATTTATTTTTAATTTTTATAATTTTGACTAGATGTAGGGGCCAACCGTTCTTTCCGTGTAGAAATATAACTTCTTAATTTTGCACACTAAATATACTAGAAAGTTTTTCATATGTGTTATAATCCGTCGTGTGAACCAATAGCTTAGTTGGTCAACCGATGAGTCATGAAGTGAAATGAGTGAGTCCACTGCCAGACGATCGACGATGCAACGAAAACTGCATTTCTGGCAGTCGCACGCGCGAGCTCACGCAGTCCTCGACAACCCGCGGCGTTCATTCGAGCGAAGCCGGTGATAACATTGTCGCCGGGAAAGCTGATTGCGGAGAGGAGCCGAGCGGGTCGTAGGCGGCGGATTCGCTCCGGATGGAGCTTCGCGCGACGCCGCCGTCGCCGTCGCAATCATAGGAGTAGGTCGCGAAGACATTAGCTCTCGCGTCGGTGCATCTCCTCGGCGAACCGCGTCGACCCACTTCCTTTCCGTTCCTTTCCTTGCCTCTCCTTTCACGCTCTCTTCCTTAAGGCAAAGCCGAAGGCACTAACGAAGGCTCGGATGAATTTCATAAGCCAGGAGGAAGTCCGAGGACTCTATTACGCTCTCGCGACTCTCCTCCATCGCTTTTTTTTCCTTCCTCCTCCTCCTCCTTTTCCGCTCATCTCTTCATCTTTTTCTCCTTTCCCCCATTTTTTTTTCTTTTCCTTCGTTTCCTTTTAGTCATCACGCTCGTCTTCGCGCGCCCAGGTCACTAATTTTCGCGAGACGCTTTGCTACTACTTCCTCTCTCTTTTCTTTCTCTTTCTCATTTTTTGCCTTCCCTTCTCGCTCTTATCTGTATGCAGTGTGTGTGCACGTACACCTTACCTCGTTGCCGCGCGCAGGGTAGGGAATTCCCTTTTGATCCCTTTACGTGCTCACCCTTTTTACAGCGCGCGCGCGCGCGCGCACTCACACTCACGTGAATCAGGTGCGATCAGGGCGACTACCTAATTAATTCCGCGAACGTTCCTCACGATTGCAGGATCTGCAATTTAATCGCGAGTATGGCGATACCGTTCCTTTTTCTTCTCACTTCCAGAGAGAGTGCAACGGTCGCGGAAAGCAGGCAACGGGATTACGCGATCCTTAAGTAAGAAGCAGAAATCCGCCAATTATTGTTCGGTCGCGTATCAACAAATTTTACATCACGTTTTGTATTCTTCTTGGAATTTCGATATTTCTTCTCTTTATTTTTATATATTAAGACAACAAAATGGCAATTAAGCAAAATTATTTGACTCTCTAATTCAGAAAATATCGACTTAATTTATTGAACCTTAATTTATTGAACGTAACGATGTATAAAAACCTTAATTTATTGAACGTAACGATGTATAAAAACCTTAATTTATTGAACGTAACGATGTATAAAAACCTTAATTTATTGAACGTAACGTAACGATGTATAAAAATATAAAATAATAGAATATATTTTTCTCACAATTTTTTATTTTCATGTTTCATACAGCCAAAAATCTAAAATTCTCTCGAATTCTTACATTATTTGATAATATTTCGAAATAAAACTAGTTGCAACATAATAATAAAATTCAAAGCCTTTTTCCTTCTAGAGAAAATTAAAATAGATGTTTCATTCGCACAAACTCTTACAGAGTTGCCATATACAGTAGCTCAAGGTAGAAAAATAACTCTTAAAGAGTCGATTTTGAAGATATTCTCTGTTGATCGTTGTTTAGTATATTATGGAAACCAGAGTCAGGCTTGAATTTTTGTTGTAATTGTTGGATAATTGTTATATTTGTGATCAGTATCGCGAAATTAATTGAAACAATGAAAATATAAATATAAGTAGACACACGAAGAGGAAATGAACGCATCAAATGAAGTGAAATACGATATTTATACGAAATTAACACACACAAACACACAGATATATCAAAATCAGTCACAAAGGGAAGCGTGCGCTAAGAGGAGAATTCCAATGAATGGTACACAGTATGGCCGGATCCGCAAAAGCGAATGATAATTCTTTTCCGTAATTTTCGTAACGGAACACAGCAGAGCGGACGCGTCGATTTGCTAATTCGGCAGCGCGTCGAATAAGCTATCGCGCCACTGCGTCGGCTTGGCCTCCACAGTCCCGGTTAGGTAAACGACGGTAAACCGTAAATACTCGCAGCATCGTCTAAGTTGGACCAAGGAGAACGGATGAGGGGAATCAGCAGCTCTCTCGAGCCAGTATCCGTTAACTCGAGTCAATTACTACAACAGAGAAGCACGGTTCGTCGTGCGCGCGGGCCAAAGTGGTCTCTCGGCGTGCTTCAACTTCCAATTAACTATGGCACGACGACAAACAGACTGGCGATGACAGCTGAGACCCTACACACACCTACACACATATTCTCTCTCTGTCTCTCCCTCCCTCTCTCTCTCTGTCTCTCCCTCTCTCTCTCTCTCTCTCTCTCTCTCTCTCTCTCTCTC
>NW_022639505.1:592810-598981 GCF_010583005.1 Odontomachus brunneus | reverse complement strand
ATTAATAGTACACATACTTCAATATAAAAAAATTAAAATTAAACCGAGTTGCGAATTACACGGAAAATGTCCCATATACAATATATATAATAAATATATAATAAATCTCAGACGATCGTTACAGAAAGAAAACTATGGGTAATAGAATGTTTATTGTCGGATTTTATGCACAAAAATCTGATCAATTCCATGTGACAAATTACTTACAACCACTTTACTATACATTTATAATTACGAATGACAAATACTTTTTTCGCAGTATCATTTCGGGTACGATTACAACTATTGCGTTTTCTTCTGGATTAACGTAATTCGTAGACTTTCTCGCGAGTATTCTTAATCCTTTAAGTCATAGTGTATTATATATAATATACACCTTTTTTAAAGCAGTTTTCACGAATTTAAACTAATTTGTAGAGACTTCGAGGCGGTAAATGTGGATTCATTATGAGACTTAGATGTTTCTTTAACATAATTATCTGCATACAACATTAAATTTTGCAAATTTAATTATTCCTAAACAAACAAAAAATGGTATTTTTTGAAAAAAATTCATTTGCCAAAAATATTGCAAAGTAAACCTATGGAAAAAATGGCTTGGTTGATGCCTTTTGAGCTGCAGATGATGACGCAACCTCAAAATAAAAAGTGTGTTAGTTTTTCTATCTCAAGTTTAATTGAAGAAAAAGGATAAAAATGTCAATAAATTTTTATGGAAAAATATATTGCTCAAATAGAAAAATTATTTATGGAAATTGTATCTATCATTAATAGTACACATACTTCAATATAAAAAAATTAAAATTAAACCGAGTTGCGAATTACACGGAAAATGTCCCATATACAATATATATAATAAATATATAATAAATCTCAGACGATCGTTACAGAAAGAAAACTGTGGGTAATAGAATGTTTATTGTCAGATTTAAAAATTTTTAAATTGAAGATGGCGCACTCAATGTGGCGAGCTAAAATACCAATAATCGAGATAAGTTATATTTTCTTCCGTAACTGAGTGAAGTTGAGTCTGAGAATAGCTTGAATTTCAAAAAAGTGATTTTGAATTCGTGATTAGCGACACCAAAAATCCTCAAATAGTAATTTTCATGGAAATCGAGGGAATTTTAAAATTGTCGCCTGTCATGTTGGATCTTCCATTTAAATTTTCAAAAACTGACTTTAAATTCGTAATTAGCGACCCCAAAAACATCCAGATATCGATTGAACAAAGGAAAAGTTTGTGCAGAAAAATTCGTGACTTAAAGGATTAAATTTCGTCGCGATGCGAAAGGACTCTCGGCGTAGCTCTTTTCCTGTTCAACGCGTATCCTCGATAATTATTCGGGGTATATTCCGAACTGTGTTAGTTCGGCTTATTTTTATTTCTAGATATTGGCAGCTAAACCGAGAAGTGTTCTGAATTCAACATAACCTGTAAATGTTATCGTATATTATCGTATATTATAAATTTGTAAAAGTGAAAAAATAGAAGGTATATCCAAAATATTCTTAGAAATCAGAAACCGCAATAACATTAATTATACTTTTTTTTAGTAACAAAAGGTGTTTATGATTTAGCTCATAATGGTAAGCACTATAATGTTATTGCAGAAGCAAATTTTTTATTATTAAATTAAAATTTAATATTTTATACACAGAGAGAGAACAATTTGTTGAATCAAATAAACGTTTCTTTGGAATAGTTCAAACAAATTATTTGGTTGACACAACAAAAATATTTTTTTGGAACTAAGCCGCAAATAAATATTTTTATTACGTTTAACAAAATTTTGTTCGATCAATCAAAAAATACAGTTAGACTATTCCAAAGAAGTGTTTATTTGATTCAAACAAATCGTTTTTTTATGCAGCGTTAAAAAATTTGTAGACCCATTATATGCAGCAAAATTTTTAATAATGCAAAAATAGAAATATCCAGAATTATTTAAAGACAATTCTGCAATGAATGCAATGCTCTACGAACAAAAAGTTTTGGAATTATCAGACAGGTCTAAAAGTATAAAACTTTATGTTTCAAGTAACATTTATGACCGTGCTAACGTTGATGAGTAAACTCACAATAAGAAAGATCTTTTTTGCATATTATTTTTTATTTTCCATTAAAAGTTTTCATTCCTACAGATTTCTGTTTATTTTTACTCTTTGCACGATTATTCAGAAATTCGAAAAGAAAACAATTTGTCAGATGTAAGCTGTTGATATTTACAGGTTAAGTTGGTTTCGGAACACTTCTCGGTTTACTTAAGTAGTTGCCAACATCTAGAAACAAAAAGAAGCCGAACTAACACAGTCCGGAATACACCCTCGGTATCGATATCTGCCGGAAAGCGGCGCGTTTCGGTCGTGAGCCACCTAATTCCGCGCGTCTCGAATAATTGCGCCCCTTGTTCGGATTGAATTCGACTGGAATCACTTACTAAGCGGACGCTAATAATTCATCGCGGGTAATTCGAGGCGCTCGCCTACTCGCGGCGAATTGATGTTTGCATCCTTAATGCGTTTCCACGTCGCTTCGGTGCGCGCCCCGGCTTAGACGCGATTTGCGCTCTGCGGGAACTTCGTGCAGGTAGTTTACGAAACACGCTCGCTCCGCGCGGTTTTCCCATGAAGGCTGCGACGAAGTACGGATGTATGTAGGTCGCGCGCGCGTTAATGACCAGTGCGTTGACGACGGATCCAATTGAATCGCGAGCAACAAGAATGCCGCGCGCGAAGGTATAATGCAAACGACGCAAGCCGCGTAAAATTGCATCTTTGGCGTGCTCAAGATCTCGTTTAACGCCGCGGAATTTTGCCTTCTGCGAGGAATTATCCTCACCGTCTACACTGAAAAAGAACTGGTAATCGTTGCTATCTAGTTACAGAATTTAAGGAGACTCGATTTTGAAACCTCAAATTAGCAGATTGTACGAATTTTTTTCTCTGAAACTATGCGGATGATAAATTCCAAACTTTGTGAGGTTATTAAGACATATTTTTATTAAAACTTTCTAATTTTTACAAGCAGAAATAATATTAGGTGTACAACTTTGCTTCCGCCGTTTTTCTATAGATAGCTTTAGCGGTAAGTGGTGGTCGAAATAAATAGATCGTAGACGTCATACAATAAACTTGAGCATCTGTCAACATAACCCCATAGAAACATTAGTCGATTTGTGTCTGCATCATAAAGTTATTCTTGATTGAAAATGTCAGTTTACGAGCCAAATTCTCGTCATTTGCGGGAGGTTTTAATTTTCTGCTTCAATATGAAGAGATCTGCGGCTGAGACTCATCGAATGCTCTCAAATATTTATAGTGAGACCGCTATTAGTGAAAGAACATGTCGTGAGTGGTTTCAACGCTTCAAGAACGGTGATTTTGACGTCGAAGACTAGCATAATGGAAGAGAGAATGTTTTAGAAGATGCAGAATTGGAGGCATTACTTGATCAAGACTCATGTCAAAATCAAAAAGAATTGGCACGATCATTGGGAGTGACTCAACAAGCCATTTCAAAACGTCTCAAAGCCATGGGAATGATTCAGAAGCAAGGAAATTGGGTGCCGTACGAATTGAAGCCGAGAGATGTTGAACGGCGTTTGTTTGCTTGTGAACAGCTGCTTGAAAGGCAAAGACGGAAGGGATTTCTGCATCGCATTGTGACTGGGGACGAAAAATGGGTTCATTACGATAACCCCAAGCGCAGAAAATCATGGGGAGTTCCCGGCCATGCTTCCACGTCGACGGCCAAACCGAATATTCACGGCTCCAAGGTCATGCTCTGTATTTGGTGGGACCAGCTCGGCGTAGTGTATTATGAGCTGTTAAAACCGACTGAAACAATCACAGGCGATCGGTATCGAACGCAATTGATGCGTTTGAGCCGAGCATTGAAAGACAAACGGCCGCAGTACAACGAAAGTCACGATAAAGTGATATTGCTGCATGACAATGCTCGACTCCATGTTGCGAAAGTGGTCAAGACATACTTGGAAACGTTGAAATGGGAAGTCCTACCCCACCCGCCGTATTCTCCAGACGTTGCTCCCTCTGACTATCACTTGTTTCGATCAATGGCACACGGCCTGGCTGACCAGCACTTCCGGTCTTATAAAGAAGTAAGAAATTGGATCGATTCGTGGATCGCCTCAAAAGATGACCAGTTTTTTCGACGCGGGATTCGTACGCTGCCCGAAAGATGGGAGAAAGTAGTGGCCAGCGATGGACAATACTTTGAATCATAAATGTATAACCAGTTTTTTTACAATAAAGTCTCGAATTTTGGGAAAAAAACGGCGGAAGCAAAGTTGTACATCTAATATGTAAAATTATAGTTATAATATTGCAAAGTGTTTTTCATGGTCACCACGATTGCGAGTCTCTCCGTGATCTGAAACAAAAAAGCAAGTAAGAAAATTAATCTACAGACTTACTGCTATCGTCTGAAGTACGGAAATGCAAAACGAACTAGTTTTCAATTTAAGGCGTATAAACATAAAATTTAAAAAATGGACTAAACATTTTATGTTTATACGCCTTAAATTACTTGAAAACTGGTTCGTTTTGCATTTCCATACTTCAGACGATAGCGGTAAGTTTGTAGATTAATTTCCTTATTAATTTGCTTTTTTGTTTTAGACCACGGAGAGACTCGCAATTATGGTGACCATGAAAATCAACACCTTGCGCGCATATCATTATAACTATAATTTTACATATTATTTCTGCTTGTAAAAATTAGAAAGTTTTAATAAAATATGATTTAATAACCATACAAAGTTTGGGATTTGTCGCCCGCATAGTTTGAGGCCTCAAAATCGAGTTGCCCCCTTAAGTAAAAATTTAGTAACTATTTCATGAAAATAATAATCAAATACAGAGCAGATTTCATGTACAAAGGACTTTCAATTACAGTCAAATGAAGATTTTAATAATAATTACCAAATACGTAACATCTGTTGCCAAGTATTTGATGATTACTATCGTAAGTGTTATGAAATAATTGAATTCTGTTTGATGAAATATTTGGTAACTATTAATATTTAACTTGTTAAAGGAATGAAATATTTAGTGACTATCAATTGTACTTGTATTATATGTATCAGCTAATGATATTCGTCGCATGTGGACTGTTATTGAGTTGTTTCTAATATTTGCTAATAAATATAGCCACAAATTTCTTGAGAGTTATAAGAATATATTATAAGCGTGAGTCAAAGATATCATTGTAGAGCTTATAGAACTCACTAGTTTTTGTTCGATCATAAGGTAAAGCAACGGATGAGAGAGTTTGAGAAAAAATGCCGGTACAGAATCAAATAAAACCACGGACAGAATTTCATGTATAAAGTGAGAAAAAGCGTCGATGTAAAACATGAAAAATATCAATATTTTTAAAATTAAGTAGTTTTAAAGTAGGTAAATGCATTGTCCCCATACATCAATATATTGGCGGCCTCTGATTGTAACCTAATGAGTTAATCAATATTGCAACTTTACCGATTGCTCTTCTATGAACCATTTTCTCCTTTATTATTAATAACAGCATATTCGGTGATAGTAATTAGTCTGTTTTCCATTTAAATGTCCCGATATGCTAATCACTGTATTCCTATTAATCACTGCATCACTTCCCTTACAATTTATTTAATAAAATTCCTGAAATGCGTTCTGAAAAATCAGGTGTAAAACAATTATAATAAAACAATTTATTTACTCACAAAAAATCATCAAAGTTACACAGAGAGAATGATTTATCGAATCAAATAAATGTTTCTTTGGTATGGTCCAAACAAATGGTTTGATTGACACAACAAAAATATTTCTTTAGAACTAAGCCGCAAATAAATATTATTGTTGCGTCAAACAAAATTTTGTTCGATCAATTAAAAAATTCATTTGGACTATTCCAAAGAAGTGTTTATTTGATTCTCTCTGTGTAGGCATGATTTTAAGATCTTCAGGGTGGCATAAGGCCTTAAAAAAGGTGTATTATATAAGATACATTATGACTTAAAGAGTTAAGTGACGAACAATCTCGAAGCACGAATATACTGTGGACATAATATGCAGGGTGTCCCATTTTAAATTACGCACTTGAATATCTCATCAGGGGAGCCACCAATCCGAAAATAACCCTTACAAAAGTTGGGTTCGGAAATGAAC
>NW_022639505.1:589266-592800 GCF_010583005.1 Odontomachus brunneus | reverse complement strand
CTCTCTCTCTCTCTCTCTCTCTCTCTCTCTCTCTCTCTCTCTCTTTTATCGTGTTACCAACGCTGCAGATACGTCACATTATTACGGTACGTTACGCTGACAGTAAGAAATACCTTATCTCATCGAAATTATTATTAATTAACGAAAAAATTAAAGGCACACAAGAGTTTACGAATATTCTAGTGCAGTGAAACCTAAATATATAGGTGATAGTTCTCAGCGTTTAGGGGACAAGTTTTATTCATTTAGTAATGTTGAAGTTGTAATGTTGAAGTTACAAATTCGACATTACTAAATAAGTAAAAATTTTCCTCTAAACGCTGAGAACTATCACCTATATGTTTAGGTTTTACTGCACTAGAACATCCATGCTTGAACTCCTATGTGCCTTTAATTTTCTCGTTAATTAATATTTTTGAAGTTCTTAAAATTATTATTATTGAGCGTATCTTCTTGTTGCTCTGACAAAAAAATAGTAGTAATAATATGAATAAGATTATTATTACACAGAAAGAAAATGCTGTGTCGTATCAATGGAATTGGTCAATCACACCATAGTTGGGATAAATTTTTTTTGTTCAATCACAATATTATTTAAACTGATAAATCGTGCATTGTCTTAGCATTTCAGATATTAGTTTCCATAATATTGCTATTGAGAAGATTTAATCTAATTGTGACATGTTGATGACCAATTTTATTGATACAGCAGCATTTTCTCGCGCATATTATCATTATAGAATTCATTACAAGCATCTTTTTTCAATAATATTTTTATATTAATATTGATTTATAAAAAACGAACTATATTCTGTCACATGTATCCAATTATATGATCTACATTTTTTACGTCTAAATTAAATATGCAAACAATTTTTTCAATCATACAGGATTCTGCAGTCATGATTTTTTACGTTTCAAAAAAAGTAATCTTCTCTACATTTACAGACAGACCTGGTTTACCTAATTTAAAATAGCGTTAACGATTTTCTGCTGTATTTGGTTTATGATATATTTCTTTTTAAAATAAAAAGTGTGTTAGTTTTTCTATCTCATGTTTAATTGAAGAAAAGTCGCGAAGAAAAAGGATAAAAATGTCAATAAATTTTTATGGAAAAATATATTGCTCAAATAGAAAAATTATTTATGGAAATTGTATCTAATATTAATAGTACACATACTTCAATATAAAAAAATTAAAATTAAACCGAGTTGCGAATTACACGGAAAATGTCCCATATACAATATATATAATAAATATATAATAAATCTCAGACGATCGTTACAGAAAGAAAACTATGGGTAATAGAATGTTTATTGTCGGATTTTATGCACAAAAATCTGATCAATTCCATGTGACAAATTACTTACAACCACTTTACTATACATTTATAATTACGAATGACAAATACTTTTTTCGCAGTATCATTTCGGGTACGATTACAACTATTGCGTTTTC
Organism: Odontomachus brunneus; assembly: GCF_010583005.1. Lineage (NCBI taxonomy): Eukaryota > Metazoa > Arthropoda > Insecta > Hymenoptera > Formicidae > Odontomachus > Odontomachus brunneus. Next base: position 591,341 of record NW_022639505.1, on the reverse strand, counting down.
TTCTGGATTAACGTAATTCGTAGACTTTCTCGCGAGTATTCTTAATCCTTTAAGTCATAGTGTATTATATATAATATACACCTTTTTTAAAGCAGTTTTCACGAATTTAAACTAATTTGTAGAGACTTCGAGGCGGTAAATGTGGATTCATTATGAGACTTAGATGTTTCTTTAACATAATTATCTGCATACAACATTAAATTTTGCAAATTTAATTATTCCTAAACAAACAAAAAATGGTATTTTTTGAAAAAAATTCATTTGCCAAAAATATTGCAAAGTAAACCTATGGAAAAAATGGCTTGGTTGATGCCTTTTGAGCTGCAGATGATGACGCAACCTCAAAATAAAAAGTGTGTTAGTTTTTCTATCTCAAGTTTAATTGAAGAAAAAGGATAAAAATGTCAATAAATTTTTATGGAAAAATATATTGCTCAAATAGAAAAATTATTTATGGAAATTGTATCTATCATTAATAGTACACATACTTCAATATAAAAAAATTAAAATTAAACCGAGTTGCGAATTACACGGAAAATGTCCCATATACAATATATATAATAAATATATAATAAATCTCAGACGATCGTTACAGAAAGAAAACTATGGGTAATAGAATGTTTATTGTCGGATTTTATGCACAAAAATCTGATCAATTCCATGTGACAAATTACTTACAACCACTTTACTATACATTTATAATTACGAATGACAAATACTTTTTTCGCAGTATCATTTCGGGTACGATTACAACTATTGCGTTTTCTTCTGGATTAACGTAATTCGTAGACTTTCTCGCGAGTATTCTTAATCCTTTAAGTCATAGTGTATTATATATAATATACACCTTTTTTAAAGCAGTTTTCACGAATTTAAACTAATTTGTAGAGACTTCGAGGCGGTAAATGTGGATTCATTATGAGACTTAGATGTTTCTTTAACATAATTATCTGCATACAACATTAAATTTTGCAAATTTAATTATTCCTAAACAAACAAAAAATGGTATTTTTTGAAAAAAATTCATTTGCCAAAAATATTGCAAAGTAAACCTATGGAAAAAATGGCTTGGTTGATGCCTTTTGAGCTGCAGATGATGACGCAACCTCAAAATAAAAAGTGTGTTAGTTTTTCTATCTCAAGTTTAATTGAAGAAAAAGGATAAAAATGTCAATAAATTTTTATGGAAAAATATATTGCTCAAATAGAAAAATTATTTATGGAAATTGTATCTATCATTAATAGTACACATACTTCAATATAAAAAAATTAAAATTAAACCGAGTTGCGAATTACACGGAAAATGTCCCATATACAATATATATAATAAATATATAATAAATCTCAGACGATCGTTACAGAAAGAAAACTATGGGTAATAGAATGTTTATTGTCGGATTTTATGCACAAAAATCTGATCAATTCCATGTGACAAATTACTTACAACCACTTTACTATACATTTATAATTACGAATGACAAATACTTTTTTCGCAGTATCATTTCGGGTACGATTACAACTATTGCGTTTTCTTCTGGATTAACGTAATTCGTAGACTTTCTCGCGAGTATTCTTAATCCTTTAAGTCATAGTGTATTATATATAATATACACCTTTTTTAAAGCAGTTTTCACGAATTTAAACTAATTTGTAGAGACTTCGAGGCGGTAAATGTGGATTCATTATGAGACTTAGATGTTTCTTTAACATAATTATCTGCATACAACATTAAATTTTGCAAATTTAATTATTCCTAAACAAACAAAAAATGGTATTTTTTGAAAAAAATTCATTTGCCAAAAATATTGCAAAGTAAACCTATGGAAAAAATGGCTTGGTTGATGCCTTTTGAGCTGCAGATGATGACGCAACCTCAAAATAAAAAGTGTGTTAGTTTTTCTATCTCAAGTTTAATTGAAGAAAAAGGATAAAAATGTCAATAAATTTTTATGGAAAAATATATTGCTCAAATAGAAAAATTATTTATGGAAATTGTATCTATCATTAATAGTACACATACTTCAATATAAAAAAATTAAAATTAAACCGAGTTGCGAATTACACGGAAAATGTCC
>NW_022639505.1:575456-589256 GCF_010583005.1 Odontomachus brunneus | reverse complement strand
CCATGTTGCGAAAGTGGTCAAGACATACTTGGAAACGTTGAAATGGGAAGTCCTACCCCACCCGCCGTATTCTCCAGACGTTGCTCCCTCTGACTATCACTTGTTTCGATCAATGGCACACGGCCTGGCTGACCAGCACTTCCGGTCTTATAAAGAAGTAAGAAATTGGATCGATTCGTGGATCGCCTCAAAAGATGACCAGTTTTTTCGACGCGGGATTCGTACGCTGCCCGAAAGATGGGAGAAAGTAGTGGCCAGCGATGGACAATACTTTGAATCATAAATGTATAACCAGTTTTTTTACAATAAAGTCTCGAATTTTGGGAAAAAAACGGCGGAAGCAAAGTTGTACATCTAATATGTAAAATTATAGTTATAATATTGCAAAGTGTTTTTCATGGTCACCACGATTGCGAGTCTCTCCGTGATCTGAAACAAAAAAGCAAGTAAGAAAATTAATCTACAGACTTACTGCTATCGTCTGAAGTACGGAAATGCAAAACGAACTAGTTTTCAATTTAAGGCGTATAAACATAAAATTTAAAAAATGGACTAAACATTTTATGTTTATACGCCTTAAATTACTTGAAAACTGGTTCGTTTTGCATTTCCATACTTCAGACGATAGCGGTAAGTTTGTAGATTAATTTCCTTATTAATTTGCTTTTTTGTTTTAGACCACGGAGAGACTCGCAATTATGGTGACCATGAAAATCAACACCTTGCGCGCATATCATTATAACTATAATTTTACATATTATTTCTGCTTGTAAAAATTAGAAAGTTTTAATAAAATATGATTTAATAACCATACAAAGTTTGGGATTTGTCGCCCGCATAGTTTGAGGCCTCAAAATCGAGTTGCCCCCTTAAGTAAAAATTTAGTAACTATTTCATGAAAATAATAATCAAATACAGAGCAGATTTCATGTACAAAGGACTTTCAATTACAGTCAAATGAAGATTTTAATAATAATTACCAAATACGTAACATCTGTTGCCAAGTATTTGATGATTACTATCGTAAGTGTTATGAAATAATTGAATTCTGTTTGATGAAATATTTGGTAACTATTAATATTTAACTTGTTAAAGGAATGAAATATTTAGTGACTATCAATTGTACTTGTATTATATGTATCAGCTAATGATATTCGTCGCATGTGGACTGTTATTGAGTTGTTTCTAATATTTGCTAATAAATATAGCCACAAATTTCTTGAGAGTTATAAGAATATATTATAAGCGTGAGTCAAAGATATCATTGTAGAGCTTATAGAACTCACTAGTTTTTGTTCGATCATAAGGTAAAGCAACGGATGAGAGAGTTTGAGAAAAAATGCCGGTACAGAATCAAATAAAACCACGGACAGAATTTCATGTATAAAGTGAGAAAAAGCGTCGATGTAAAACATGAAAAATATCAATATTTTTAAAATTAAGTAGTTTTAAAGTAGGTAAATGCATTGTCCCCATACATCAATATATTGGCGGCCTCTGATTGTAACCTAATGAGTTAATCAATATTGCAACTTTACCGATTGCTCTTCTATGAACCATTTTCTCCTTTATTATTAATAACAGCATATTCGGTGATAGTAATTAGTCTGTTTTCCATTTAAATGTCCCGATATGCTAATCACTGTATTCCTATTAATCACTGCATCACTTCCCTTACAATTTATTTAATAAAATTCCTGAAATGCGTTCTGAAAAATCAGGTGTAAAACAATTATAATAAAACAATTTATTTACTCACAAAAAATCATCAAAGTTACACAGAGAGAATGATTTATCGAATCAAATAAATGTTTCTTTGGTATGGTCCAAACAAATGGTTTGATTGACACAACAAAAATATTTCTTTAGAACTAAGCCGCAAATAAATATTATTGTTGCGTCAAACAAAATTTTGTTCGATCAATTAAAAAATTCATTTGGACTATTCCAAAGAAGTGTTTATTTGATTCTCTCTGTGTAGGCATGATTTTAAGATCTTCAGGGTGGCATAAGGCCTTAAAAAAGGTGTATTATATAAGATACATTATGACTTAAAGAGTTAAGTGACGAACAATCTCGAAGCACGAATATACTGTGGACATAATATGCAGGGTGTCCCATTTTAAATTACGCACTTGAATATCTCATCAGGGGAGCCACCAATCCGAAAATAACCCTTACAAAAGTTGGGTTCGGAAATGAACGCAGGCTCTGATGTGAACAATTTTATTTTATACGAATGACTACTAATTCAAATATCTTAAAAAACAAACCACGATCAATTTTGCTTTTCAGGTCATGCTAGACTTGTAAGCGGTTCGACCTTGAAATGATTTTTAAAGGTCATTTCGACTCTTAACATAACTTTAAAGTTTTTATTTAAAAAATTCGATTTGACCTTCAAATGACCGTGAAGGTCAAGGTCAAGGTGAAATTGAAGATCACCATCCGATGTCCCCCTTCGAACCCAACAACTTTTGTAAGGGTTATTTGGATTAGTGGCTCCCCGACAAGATATGTATTCAGGTGCGTAATTTCAAATATTTTGTCCTTGAAATAACTTCTGAAAGTCATTCCAAAGAAGGGCCTCAAGTACCCATCTAAACGTAAAATTTTGCGCTCTTTCCGAATCCGGGGTCAAAAATAGGAGTTTCTATTTAAAAATTCGATTCGACCTTCAAATGACCTTGAAAGTCAAGGTCAAGGTGAAATTGAAAATCACCATCCGATGTCCCCCTTCGAACCCAACAACTTTTGTAAGGGTTATTTTCGGATTGGTGGCTCCCCTGACGAGATATTCAGGTGCGTAATTTAAAATGGGACACCCTGTATATATAGTCGAAGAGTTCTGCGGTGACCCTAGATCTAGTAAAGGTTCAGACTGTTATGGATGGTCAGCGTACTCCGAATTGCTCGAGGAGTCCACAGGTGAGGCGTACGGCGGCATACGGCGGAGGATTACGAGCGACAGTCTTAATAGACGGCGACAACCGTCTTCTCGGAGCGTCGTCTTCGTCTTCGTGGTCGTCGGATACGATGCGGCGACGTATCGGCGTGACGTCGCTTGTAATTTAGAACGGATCAAAGGTTCCTCCCGGGGGCGGCGGTCGGGTTCGCGAAGGGCAATCGGTCAGGTTCGCCAGGTGGTGCCCGTCGGCTCCAGACGTGCCGAATCACCGCCGGCCTCCGCTTCCATTTCCACCTAGGAAGCGACTAATGTCCTTGCTCATTTCCCACGATATATAGGCGGCCGCGCATCGATTCTCGAAGCGTCATCCGCCCCCGTTTGCCCGTCCATCCGCCCGTCCGCCGGCCGATATTAATGTTTAACTAGCGCGATCGTGTGTCTGATGCATTACCGTTGCTCCCGGGGTTGAAATTGTTGCACGAGGCTGCACGCGCTCGCTCGGTCGCTACGCGTTTGCGAGCCGTACACGACTGTGAAACGCGCGAATTGCGCCGAGTTGCCCGAGGACGCGTGCATTGGCTGTTATCGCGGTGCTGTCGCATAATGCGGCAAATGAACGGTCTCAAAAGAAGTGATTCTTATTACAATTTCACATAAATATTACGTAGCATCAATCTTTAATCCTTAATCTCTTAAAGTGAATCAGTGAATAGTTACTGATATCAGTTAATACCTTAAAGTGAATCAGTGAATAGTCACTGATATCAGTTATGAGTATAGCACTGAGCATTTTCAATGCTATACTTATAACTGCACTCAGTGTATATTTACTGTCTTCAGTGATGTTTGACTGATTCATTTTAAGAGAATACAACACAATATGAAAAAGGCACCACTTTGATACAATCATGGGTCTTTGAAGTCCGATGATTACTTCAACCGCTTACAATAATTTAAAAAATCTGCAAAAATTCATGAATACTCTTTCAAGTTATAGAACGAACATCCTCCCACTACCGAGTTTTATTAGGACGGAATTAGAAGTGGGGGGTTCTTCGACACTTCAAGAAACTTCTAAGAAAAAAATCTGTTGAATTTGAAAGACTCATGGTTGTATTCTACGGGTTAATCAACATTGACTTCTACAGAATGTCCCAGAATAACCTTCGAAGCTCTTTCGAAGTGAAGATATAGTACTGATTTAGGTAAATATAAAAGTCCTGTTTGTAATATTCGCATCGCTTTGATATTTCGTTTTGTGATATTTGCAATAATTACACTTGTTTAGAGCCAAAAATTATTTTTAATTAAACAAGGTGTTTATTGTAGATTTTTGGATATCGAAAACGATTCCGCAAATCAAATTTTATCAGCACATCAAGTTTCCATAATAATTGAGCTTTAATACGTAAGAAACAGATTTTTTGCGATATTTGATGTTTTTTTGTAAGAAAGAGTAACGTTATCTTGAAATTCTGATTAGAAAGAACGAATGTATTGTTCATCCCTTTTAAAATGCATTTATTTTATTTCAATATCTTATTTTTTAGTCAGGTTATGAAGGATTAAAGCTAGGAGCTATTATATATTAGAGATAGAGAGCATTTATATTAGAGATGGCTCTTAGCTTTAATTGACTAAAAAGTAAGATATAACTTGACTAAAAAGTAAAATATTGAAATAAAAAAATGTATTTTAAAGGGGATGAACAATACATTCATGAAATTCTACATTCATGGAAATCTGACGTGCTAGTAAAATTTGTTTTGCGGAATCGTTTTTGGCGTTCAAGAATCTATAAGAAACACCTTGTCTAATTCAAAATAATTAAAAAAAATTGTTTTTGTAAACTAATATTATCGAGATATTAATTAAGGAAGATTTGTGAATGATCATGCGAGATATGGCAGATAAGATAAAAGTCTACCATCGTCTACCATTTTCTTAATAACTTTGTAGATTTGTAATTATTAATTAAAGGAGATTGGCGAATAGTCGCTCCATAATATATTAATGTTATCTAATTAGTAACTATCCATAATATATTAATGTTATCTAATTAGTAACTAAAAATTTACAAAGTTATTAGGGAAAGGTAGAGAACTTTTTTGTTCAGTTTGATCCAGTAAACTATATACATACTGGAATGTTTAGTTAAATGGGAAGAAACGGGCCGAGTGAAAGGGAAAACAGGAACCGTTTTCTCTCTTTCTATTGTTGTACTGTTCGATCTGAAAACATCGGCTTGAACGGTTTGGGTTTAGAGACGATATTCATAACCTCTTTATAAAGGCTGCATTCTCAAATTTATTGCCAGTACTGAAAATTTATAATATACGTGACATAAACTATAGATTTCCAGTACTGGCAGTAAATTTCGGAACATAGTCAAAATAGAAAGAAATATTTCTGTGAAGGATAATTGTAAGCAGAAAAGAGCATAGAAATTTTCAACCAATCAAATAACTAGACAGGGAAAGAAGCGATGCCTTCAGCAACTTTATCTCTTTCTTTTCGCGCGTTTCTAAGCATTGCAGTAAGCATTCCAGTATAGGTTGAGTTCACTAGTTTGACGTAATGTATAAGCACGCGACGGCAGATGTCGCCACTGCAGCTTATCTATCATATCTCGCGTGATTATTCACAAATCTTACTTAATTAATATCTCGATAATTATTGCAAAATGGTATGGACGTTCACCTTAATCCGTACTATGCTTCCACGAGAGCATCGAAGATTATTTTTGAACACTTTGTACATTGATAAATTGTTATTCATTTCTTTCGACAGAACCTTCCAAATCAAGATACGGAATTACAAAACCAATGAAATCTTTGTTGCATAAATGTTTAATTGCTCGTTGTCTTGTTTTACACGAATAATTCCACGACAATCGATATTGCCGTCTCTGAAAATATAAGCTATCTTTGATACCGATAAATCGATATAGTTAAGTTACGAAAACGAAATTTTGAATATACGCGAATCGCAATTCTAAAATATGACAGCGTGATAACGCAGAAATTTTACTATACTCCTTGTTAACGAGAAAATTTGCTGCAATAACTAAAATAATATCAATAAAAATAAGTTTATTCTATGAGTAAATTGACGATTACTTGCATACATAATTCCTTCGTTGTGCGAACAAATCTGCTTGGTTATGTAAGAGAAGGAAATAGAATTATGAGGCGTGATAGACTGAACGAAGGAATCGAATCCGAGGGGCTGCTCTGCCAACTAAATTATCTCAACAACTCCACACGCTTTGACGAATTCTCTTTTCTTTCATTTCTCTCTTATTAGTGATTTTAATTGTCAAGAGAGTAAACCCAGTAGATCATAAAATATCTTAGTTTTAGATTGCTGAATCAACTTGTAAGAGAAGCTGTAGAAGAATATGAGAGAAAATATATCGGGCATAGCAGACTGGGCCGGGAATCGAACCCGCGACCTTTCGCTTGTCGAGCAACCTATCGGCTAGGTTGCCTAATCCCCGCACTTCGATACATCTTTCTTTTTCTCTTCTTAAGTGGATGCCATACTCTTGTTGAAAAGTCTACTGGCAAAATATTGAAAGAAAATTTTATAGAAAATTTTACGTTACGCGTTGGTTGCACAAAATCACAAATATTCTTATGCAATAAAAATATGTGCAAGAATTAAGAGGAGCATTATTTAATACGTGACGAATATGATAAAATATTTTACTTGCGAAAGTATTTGGAATTCTGTGTAACCAATATAATGTAAAATATTCAGAGGAAAATTAATATTCCATTGTTTTCAGATATAAGACCCGCTTAAGAAGAGAAAGAGAGAGGAGGGGAGAGAGATATATATCGAAGTATGTGTGGAATTTTTTGGGTAGCACTTCAGTTGGCAGAGTAGTCGCCTGGATTCGATTTTCCATTCAGTCTATTTTGCCCGAAAATTTGTCTCTTTTTTAAGTAACCAAAATTTTTTGCATAATTAAACAGATTTGCTCGTATCTCAAAGGAATTATGTGTGCAAGTAATAATTATCATTCTACTTATAGAATAAACCTACTTTTGCAAATGACGGTTGACACTTGACTTACATTAAGAGAATGGTGAAGTGGATGGCGAATTTGAAAAATGTCGATAACGCAAAGAGGATTGTCACTAATATAATCACGCCATCCTTTTCGAACTTATACATAGAACTTAGTTAAATGTATGTTGCTTTGTTTTACCATATATTTAACCGAAATCTAACCACGCATATATATGTAGAAATCTCTATGTAAACTTTTCGTATATTCTTAGGCTTCTGAATTCAGATGCGAAGGTACAGCAATGTTCTACAAAATTTTTCTGTTTCTGTACCATACTTTCGGTACGCTCTTAAAATGAATCAGTGAATAATTATTGATATTAGTATAAATATAGCACTGAATAGTTTCAGTGGTATACTTTCTATACTTGTAACTGCAAATCAGTATATATTATATATAATCAGTATATGTTCACTGCTTTCACTGAATTATTTTAACCCTTTATAGGGCAAAACTCCTTGGATATGACAAATGAGTTTCTTCTTTTGAGCTTCATTAAAATAGTCCTTAGAAGTATTTTAATCATCATCATTTTTGAGACTGAAACACATTTTTGATAAGAAATATCAATCGCTATAACTGTTGTACCAGTGACCATTCAAGGATGCGTTTAGAACCACTCCCGATTCTCTCAGTTAATTCTGTGCTGCTGGTACGACTTATGTACCAGTGGCTTATAAAGCGTCGTCTACAATGAGAACTTGAGCCATAAAATTTAAACTTTAGGCCCTAAGCCGTAAGAAGTTGACCAATCACAGTCAATTATAAGAAAAATAATCGACTGTGATTGGCCAATTTCTTACGGCTTGGGGCTTAAAGCTTAAGTCTTACGGCTTCAGTTCTCATTGTAGATGACACTTAAAGGGTTAAGAGAATATGTACAAACTGCGGAACTTTGGAATAGACGAATATTACGCTGACAGTTTTACATTTAAGATCTTTTTTTCTTTGTTTTTGTTATATATTGAGCAATGCTTCTATCTATTTTACATACTTTCATTGCGTAAAAGCATTTGTAATTCTGTATAAGCAATAGGACGTAAACTTTGCAGTAAAATTCAATATGTCAGTATTCTGTCGGTGAAGTTTCCAGCTTCCCCTTAGCGTGACATGTCGCCGTGATTTTCATGAATCAACGTCTCTCTTCAAAACACAAAGTCTCTCTTTTCTTGCGAAATTATCTCATGCAAAATCCAACATCTCAATCTCAATCAAAGACGTCTGGCCGACAGAGAAAAATGGATCGTCGCGTATGACAGACAAGAGCGATTTGTCGTCGGGAAATGTGCACGCTTAGCGATGTTGATCGCATCACCCGGTAATTTCGAATGTTGCGTCGCGCGTATCGACCACTTCTCGTCGTTAGCACGCATTTCGGATGTTGCAGCGAAGCGCTTCGGACTCCCTGCATCCATGCGCCGTGGGCAGTCTGTCAAATTACGGGGTAGGTACTCGGAGACAGGCCCCTAATTCCGTTTCTAATAACCGGCACTAGTCCACAGCCGGAAGCGCTTTGTGTCGCCGACGTTCGCGAATCGACGAAATGGCCGGAGCCACTGTGGACAACCCGCGTCCACCATGGACATAAGTACATAAGCAGAGAATGGAGCACGAAGGAACGGGACCCGGATAGATGGGAGGCGTGTTCGTTCGTCTTGCGTTTCGCGCATATCTCGAAGGATTACACGTTTCGTTTACTCTCCCTGCCACATCTCGCTTGCCACACGGAAAAAAAGGTTTGGTCGAGTTAACCAAATATCTGGTCGAATATGAACGATCCAGAAATTGAAGTAACCCGAATTCTGTTTAAGTCAACCAAACATCTTGTTAACTTAAATAGAAATCAGGTTACTTTAAAATTTCGGAATTTCTGGATCGTTCATATTCGACCAGATATTTGGTTAATTCAACCAAACCTTCTTTTCTGTGCAGAGGGTGAAGATTTACGACGTACAAAAATACCGACCAGCTCTTACACGTTGGGATTTATAATGCATAAATAGCTTTGTAATGTTAAAATAATTTTCTAGTAATTATTATTAAAGTAATTAAAAAGTGATTTTAAATCAAAGTAACGTTGTAGTATTATTAAAATAATACAGTTATATTATATAATATAGTTATTATTGAAATAATTAAATTTATTCTAAATTAAAGTAATTTTATAGCAGTTATTATTAAAGTTATTTTATAGTAAAAATATAATATTTGATTACCGAGGAATATATCGACGATCTGAAATTATTTGTTTTCTTTCTTTTAAATAAATGCTTTTTAAATATTTTAGCAGAACTGCAATGTATGTATTATGGAGTAAGAAACTTACTATATTCCTTTTAGAAGAATAAATTCTACTTAAATTCTAAATTCTATTTAAATGTTTCAGTAGAACACACTGCAATTTATATACTGTGCACTAAGAAACTTATTATGTCCCTTTTAGAAGGATAATCTCTAAATTTATCCTTACATTACTAGAAAACATGAAAAATTCAAATTAAAAAAAATTTATACAAAAAGGAGAAAATTATAATCTTCTCTCTGTGTACACAGGGATAACAATTTGTTGAATCAAATAAACGTTTCTTTGGAGTATTCTAAACAAATTTTTTAGTTGACACAACAAAAATATTTCTTTCGAACTAAGCCGAAAATAAATATTTTTATTGCGTCAAACAAAATTTTGTTCGATCAATGAAACAATTCGTTTGGATCATTCCAAAGAAGTGTTTATTTGATTCAACCAAATCGTTCTCTCTATATAGGCATTTCTCATATCTTGCTAATCTCAATTGTACAGTTTAAAGTTTCTCTCGCTTAATTTAATTATAAAAATATGGCGAGATTGTGAAACTCCGTCTCCCTCCGCTCGTTTATACTCACGAAGCAGAAAAGTTCGCGAGACTCGTGCGACGTGTATCCTTACGGAAGAAGTACTTTATACGCCATATCCTAATTCCTCCTACGATGTTCACTCGTTCACCCAACGAGCGACGTTTTCTGCATTACGCGCGGCGCAACAGATGTTCCCGCGCGAACTGCAGGAAGCGAGGGCAAGGGCAAGAGGGCGCGAGAGCGAACGAGAGAGATAGAAAGAAAGAGTGGCAGAGAAAGAGAGGGAGGAACGGGAGAGAGAGGGCTTTTGGCGCCGTTAAATTGGAGCGCGGGGCCGTGCGAACTTTCGAGTTGTTGCGCGAATATTATTCTTATTTTATTCGCCGAGGGCGACGAGAGCGGAAAATTTCCTCTCCGCACTTCGTGGTTGTTCGGGAACGAGCGTTTCCCGCTCAGACAGACAGTGGCTGAAACTCCGTCGGCGAGAAACTCAGCTTCGCGAGAGAGAACGGCCGGCGCTCTCCCTTTCTGTCTCTCGCTCTCCTCGGAAAATTTCGTTCATTACGTAATCCCCCGTGTCCGTGAATCGAAGGGCTATAGGCGGCGCGGAGTTTCCGCAAATGAATAAGAATATAACTTTTCTCCCACTTTGTGACTCTTCCATTTCGATACTAAACGTCGCTGTGGCCGGGGGAAATGTAATATTCGATTAATCCTGGAAGAGCGTGTCCCGATCGCGTCCCCTAAATTCGCAATTTTTCAAATGGAATTGGACACTTTCAAAATACCGTCCTCGGTATCGAATCAACGAGCGTAGTTTTGAAATCGTATCTATTCCTGCTTTAAACCTATATTCCTACTTTAACCTCTTAATACGATTAAAAGACATTTTTCATCTATTCTATTTTTTTCTCTCTCTTGATTTCGTCTCATATCTCCACATATGTGTAGCATTCAATAAGAACACGACTTTCCATATTTTATAATTTCTTTTTATAAAATGAACAATATTTGTTAATACAGAGAGAGAGAGAGAGAGAGAGAGAGAGAGAGAGAAAGAGAGAGAGAGAGAATCAGAGACGTGAATCAACATCTAATTTCTAAAGCTTTAGTAACCGGAAACTTTACGTCACGGAAAGTCACAATTAACTTCTTGAAAAGACTGAAACGTAGTACTCTTGTATATTTCGTTTGCCTGTATATCCCTTCATAAAAGATTATATTTTAATGAATATCATACTAAAAAGCATTACTGTTGTATTCAACAACTGTAGAGAAGTTTTTCAAAAAGCATTACTGTTGTATTCATCAGCTGTAGAGAAGATCGAATCTAGTTAACCGAAAGAGTATGTCGGCCAAGTGCTTTCTTTATGTATTTCTCATGAGCAGAATAGTGGAAATAAAATCATGATGTAAAACGGTGTTCAGAATATTTGCTTCTTCCTGAGTTCTATTAAAATCAGAGCAATATTACAATTAAAAAATAGAGAAACCGATTCAGGAACAGTCAAATATCTCTTTGAGCATCTCGAAATTTCGCATCAATATTCTAATATTAATATTCTTCGTGAGTAAACAAACTTAAGTGACATGTTATAGTTGGAATAAAGTTTTCCGCAAACGTATGACACACTGTTTTAAGTAATAAGAGCAATTTTCATTCATAAAATGATTGAAATCGAACATATGGACGGACGAAGTAAAGTTAGCCTATAATTAAGGATCAGTACGAGGGATTACAGAGATCTCTCGCAGAAATCCGGGAATTACTAATCAGGATAGACATTTTACATGTAGCCTTCTTATACCTAAGATTGTTATCCAACTTAATCTGGTACCAAAACAAGATGACAGATGGTTGCACAACAAAATATACGGTTTACATGACCGTTGAGGCCATAAAACATAATTAGTATAGAGGAAGCTTATCTTTATCGTATCTGTACAGTCAACCACAACAGTTAGTTGTCTGAGAGTAAGTTCAAAATTCTGAAAAACGTAATACTTTGCTCCAGTCTCCCCTCTGCTTTAGGAGAACTATGCGAAGGACTTTCGGTGTTCTGATGCAATTTTGAACTTTTGGAGTTCGGATGAAGATTACTTGCACACATGATTTCCTTTTGCTGCACGAGCAAATCTGCTTGATTATATATAAGAAAAGTATAAAAAAGTGTGTAAAGGAAAAGAAAAAGGCGACTGCTGTACTAACTACGCCACCTAACTAACCTCACGCTTCGATATATATATATATCTTTCTCTTCCTCCTCTTATTAATAGTCTAGTAGTCATTTTTAACCCATTAACGCCCAAATGTGCTGAAATTTTACGATGATTTGAACCATTTATTTTACTACGGAAATGAGGTCTGTTGTTTATAAAAAGTACTATTCCTATCAATTTCGATGTCGCTCTATTAAATAGCGTTGAAACAAAATCGCAATTTATGCAAAATTTTTGCAAAATAAAATTTAAAAAGTATGTTTTTAGGGCTAATTTTTTCTTCCGTTATTTTCTCCATAGAAACGTGTTAATATCGCTCGAGAAAGTGACTAAAACGTGTTGCCGATACTTTAACTTAAAAAATATGCCATGGAATTTTTTTCAACAAACATGGCGATATCAAAGTGGCGGTCGATTTGAAGCATTTAATTCGAATTTTCGTTTATATTTGGTTATCGAAATTGTTAATATTTCCTTACAATATTATGAAAAAATATGTATATTATAAAAAGAAATTGCGTAAAGTCACTTAAAAAATTCAAAGTAACATTGATTTTTTTTAAGAAAAAAGTTACTTTCTAATTTTTTTATTGCAAGTAGTAGCTTTCATGAAACAGATGAATTTACAACTTTTTCTTTAAATTGTCGGAAGCGTCTCCAAAAGCATGCAGACCATTACGCTGAATTCTCTGTACATCTGGTCCTCAATGTGTTAAGTTCTTCAAATCGCTTCATATACTTCTTATACCTAACAAGAAACACTAAGCAACTAAAAAATTCAAAAAATTCTGAAACTATGTGTACAAGTACAGTAATTTATCTGCAACACAAAATTATTTTTTGTTCGTGCGGAATTAGGGGGTGAAACGTTCCTTTGAAAAAAAATCAGTTTTTTTCTTTTGAAGCGAATATCGTCGAAACTATGAGATAGAAAAAATTTTCCAAAGTAAAAATTGAATAATTTCATGAGTACTTTAGAACTATAATAAGCAATTTTTTTTAAGATTGTGGTGAAGTTGGAGGTATACAATAAATTTACAAATAAACAAATTTTTTTATTATAGTTTTAAAGTACTCTTGAAATCATTCAATTTTCACGAAAACTTTTTTCTATCTTTCATAGTTTCGACGATATTCGCTTCAAAAAAAAAAAACCGATTTTTTCAAAAAGGTTTTTCACCCTCTAAAACTGTAATTCCGTACGAGCAAAAAATAGTTTTGTGTTACGGATGAACTACTCTACTTGCCCATAAAGTTTCATGATTTTTTTGAATTGTTGAGTTGCCTAGTGTTCCTCATAAGTATACAAGGATGTGTCGCAGACGTCATTTGAAACCGCGGCGTTAATTTGTCACACAATCATCCGGCCATCGTCTCTAGTCTCCCTTATTCCCGGAGTATTATCCTATTATCGCCGCTGTTAGGAGAAACGGCAAATAAACACGTGCCAAGTCGATAACCCGAAAAAAGGGAAGAAAACAAAAATATACGTGCGGCGAACGGCGTAAAGAGGTCACGTTTGTTGTGCTTTCAGGTTCGTTGGGCACGTCGGTGTTCGACACGGACGTATATCTCGTCGGGGCGAGCGGGGGCGTTTACGCCCTTCTAGCGGCGCATCTAGCCAACGTCCTCCTCAACTACAACAATATGGAATTTGGGATAGTTCGGCTCATCGGCATCTTCGTCATCGGTAAGTGGACCTAACTTCCTCGATTGTCGGTTCTCTCTCTCTCTCTCTCTCTCTCTCTCTCTCTCTCTC
>NW_022639505.1:565821-575192 GCF_010583005.1 Odontomachus brunneus | reverse complement strand
CTCTCTCTCTCTCTCTCTCTCTCTCTCTCTCTCTCTCTCTCTCTCTCTCTCTCTCTCTCTCTCTCTACCCTCATTCGAGACCTCCGAGCGAGAGCTGCTTTCGGGAGCGATCGTGATCTCGACCATTGGCGCCGGCGGTGCCGCGAATTAATCAAGCGACCGCGTGAGAATCGAGCACGATGGATGAATTCTCGCCGGCGGCGAAATCGTTGTCACGAATATTCTCGAGTTTCGCGACGTAGACGTCTTGAATAGTATAATATTAATAATAGTTCACACAGAGAAATAGTACTCGTTTCTTCTTTGAAGTAATGGTTATCTTCGATAAAAAATATTTTCTCTCTCTTGATAGTGGTCTTCAAATATATTCATCACAAATTTCGGACAAGCGCGTTATCATATAGTCGAAGATGAATTTATTTTCTTTACAAGATGTTTTACAGGTTATATTATTTATAAGAATATTATATTATATACGCTATATATTATAGAACTGTATCGAGGAAAATTTTTCTTTGACTCTTGTAATGAGCAAACTGAGTTTTTAATTTAATATTCTTGATTCAAGTGTTAAGCTTAGGATTTAGAATGCATTTTTAATAAATTTGATGTTCTTATACGATAAACTTGTGGTAAATATGTGGATGAACAGAGTCCCGAGCAAAAATTGAATCTAATGATTATCTAGTAATGACATAGAAACGTTGGATCTTACATCGCTACTAGCTAGAAATATAACGCTCACTTCTCCTAGTGGCTGTACCAGAAAAATTATCTAGTAGCTAGATACAAAACAATAACTTATAACTATAATTGGTAAAGTTACTAGACAGTTCTGATATCCAATTTCTATTCAGGATTTACCGATGATTTTCTATCTCATTACTGTGTAATCTTTTTCATCTAGCCACCATCTATGTAATTGATATAGTTACTAGATAGTCCTGACATTTAAAAGATTGAGTAGGAATATTTAGCCAATCACGAGCTAGTGACTGGCTAGAGAACTTATTTAGTCGTTACTATCTAGCTACTAGTCTTGAAATCTGCTCTACTTGATATATTTTTGCTCGGGATGTCGCACATTAATATTGAAATATTGAAATGGCAGATAATAGAAGTCAAATTGAGACAAGAAAGTTCTGTGCCACTTTTTAATACAAGTAATAGTTAACGATCTATTCATTTATTAATTTTGACGCCTAGCACGCATTAATTAGCGGAATACAGATAATGCCACACGCCAAAGAAACCTCTGCCACTTAGGCTAGCTTCACTATTATGATAAGTGAAAGGAGGAGTACTAATCGAGAATAACAAAGCTTGTCTGAAAGGCGGAGGTTTGCATTTCTTATGATTTCGATGATTGAAATATATTGTAATTCAGACCAAAAGAAGAGACACGTAGTTTTTTATGCGTATCCAGGCGAACTTTTATGGGGCAAAACATCTATTTGAAAAAAAAACGGTTTTTTTCTTTAGGAACATGTTTCGTCAAAAGTATAAGAGATAGAAAAAAATTTTCTATACAAAAATTAAATGGTTTTAGGAGTACTTTGCAATAAGAAAATCAGATATTTGAAAAATATGATTGTCAACATACTCCCACCATTTCACCATTTTCAAATATCTGGTTTTGTCGTTGCAAAACCGGCGCGCGTTGCCGGCGCGCGGCACTACCTGTGCTCTGTTAATTAGAAAGCACGCTAAGCATCAAAATTAATTAATTAATTAATAACTCATTAACTCGATTTATTAAAAAATAGCAAAGAACATTTTGTTTTAATTTGGCTCCTATCTGCCATTTTAATATGTGTCAATTGATGTGCGACACCCTGTATAAATTTGTGAGATTCCAGCAAGTAACGTTTACTTGAATGCAGTATGTATTTTTTCTGTTGCATAATAGCGACTGAGAAGATTTCTTCCGTTAGAATATTAGGTGCAATAAATATCCGGTGCAAATAATATAATAGAGAAGATTAGCTCGCCTGTCTTCCGAATTTCTGCGATATATTATACGAAGGGATGCTGGAGAAGCAGGACGACGCTCGTCGCGAGAAATAAAAAAACTTTTCCACACACACATTGTTGTCAATTGACATCTGACGCGAAGACAGTAACAAGAGAGTTAGCGAGGTGTTCGAAAAATCAAAAGACGCTCGACGTTTCGTTCGCTATCTTGCAAGTGGCGTATGGAAAAACGTAAACGGTGACACTAACATTGATCTAAACGATTCTTTCTATGCAAGTTTTTTTAAATAATTACTATTGAATTAATATTTGTGTTGTTGAATAAATATATATGAATTAATATTATTATGATTTAAACTTTAAACAAAAAGACTTGTCTAATAAGAAACCCCACATAGCTGTTTAGCTCTGATTTGGATGAGCTTGAAATATATTGTAATTCAGACCAAAAGAAGAGTTACGTAGTTTTTTATGCGTGTCCAGGCGAATTTTTATGGGGAAAAACATCTCTGAAGAAAAAACGGTTTTTTTCTTTAGGAGCATGTCTCGTCAAAAGTATAAGAGATAGAAAAAAATTTTCTAGACAAAAATTAAATGGTTTTAGGAGTACTTTGCAATGAAAAAATCAGATATTTGAAAAATATGATTGTCAACATACTCCCACCATTTCATAATTTTCAAATGTCTGGTTTTGTTGTTGCAAAATACTCCTAAAACCATGTAATTTTTGTCTAGAAAATTTTGTCTAGAAAATTTTTTCTCTGCGCACGATATAGTGCGTATTGCAAACGAAAATAAACAAAAGCACCACATGTTCCTGTTTATAAATAAACATCAGCGATAGACACTTGTAAAAATCTCAAAAATAAATCATAGCAACGTATAGTCTTTATTATTGTTTCCTACATTCAGGATACTTTTGAAAAACATATTCATATTACGTCGCCAAAGTTATCGTAATCTCCTTCCAGTCAATATTACGGGCCAAGGATAATCGGCTGGTAAATTTTCTGATATCGCTCAAATGTCATTACTTACATTTTCCGTGTGCTTCTGGTTTAAGCGACAAGGATTATCGGGTGGAGACAAGTTCGCGATCTATGTGCCTTAAGGGGGCGTGTCGCGTAAGCAGCTCGTGCCAAGGGCGGAATGCAATCTCAGAACCCGACGCCTATGGCACGGTATGGCGTAATAATAGCGCGATATTGGTAAAGACGTAGAACTCTAGTATCGAGGACCGTATAGCACGTAATCTGACCGCCAGTGTACGTGAGCATTATCCGGTTCTAGTGGCCCTAGAGTCGCCTCGAATTCACCCGGACGGAGCCTCTCGAGTCTTCAATAACCTTGTTTAAGGGGTTGATTACCGTCAGCGCGGATTCGGATATCCGCCACCGCTCTCTCCCTCTCTCTCTCTCTCTCTCTCTCTCTCTCTCTCTCTCTCTCTCTCTTTCTCTTTCTCTCTGTCTCTCTTCTTCCCGTCCGTCCGCCACGTCCTCGCCGTTCCCAATATATTCGCATAGTTTCTGTCCGCGGCTAGTAACAGCCCGGGCTGTTCCGCTCCGATCCACCGCTTCGACTTGGATTACATCACAATCCCCGCGCGAGCTTGACGAGCGGCGGAACTTGATCGATAAACGCGCGGTCCCTCTCACGACGCGGAAGCGGGTCATTCTGGCAGCCGCGAATGCAAATGACGCTCTCTCGTAGGAGTCTCTCTCTATCTCTCTCTCTTTTTTCTCTCTCTCTTTTCTCTCTTCACTCGCTCTCTCTTTCTCTTGCTTCCCGCGACGTGGCGAAATGTCTCGTCGGCCGGTAACGCCTCGAGACGCGAAGAAAATACGTCGCTGTCAGCCGCAATCAGAACACTCTGTCTATCTTTCTCCCTCCGTTACCCACCGTCAAGCAACTTGATTTGAGTTTTCATATCTTAGAAGCATTTTCGAATACAGCGCTCGACCACTCGCCCGTATTTGGCTCAACCGGCAACTTCGACGACGCGATTAATTATTATGCGCTACCTAAAAATATATAAGTATAAAAATATAACAAAGTACAGAAATATTACAAAGTTGATATTGATCCCTCGCGTTAATATTAATTTATTTCTCAGAACTATGTGTCTAATTGAGTTTACCTCTAAGACGAAAGTATACTTTGTAAATCGAATTATACCTATTTCAAATAATCTCGTAGAAATGTCCTAAACCAAAAATAGACTTTTTTCAATGGACATGAGATCCATTTAATTAATGAAGTTCAGATATATCCTAGCAAGTTTGTAATTAATAGCATGCACATTTCGCTCATGCACTGAGAGAAAAAATATAAAAAAATAATAAATGTTTATTTAATGGATATTAACAGCAGAGATTTATTTAAATCTAAATTTTTTTATTTCAATAGAGCAAACAATTGCTTTCATGAAAAGCTAAAGTTTTTTTTTAATGTACATTTTCTTATATGAAAAATATTTTAAATTAGTATAAATAAATATTTTATATATATATATATATATATATATATATATATATATATATATATATATATATAATACCTAACACGAATATATACAGAATGGTCCACATAAAGTGGCCCAAAATCTCTAAAAATATTTGTTGTATAAAAAAATTGTTTACCAGAAAATTTCATGTATTCGAGGGACCAAGTCACTCGAAATCAAGGAGAAAATCATGTTTCAACCACTTACGATGAAAGAAGACTTAAAATAAAAAATATTTGAAGTTTGCATTGACGTGACCCGAAAAATGTTGTGTAAAGTTAGACAAAATTTTGTAGAAAGAATTAACAAATATTTAAATATGAATGTAATCAACAGCTCGAACATTTAATAAAGTAAAAAAAAACTACGAAATTTTTTATTTAATTTAATTGATGGTTTTATCACATTAGTTTGAATACACTTTATTTTAAAGTTTAAATATTTATCACTTTTGATAGAAACATCTTTCAAAAAAGTGTTCCAGATAAAGTTTACTTGTTTTTTTTTTCGTAGAATCCAAATATATAACATTTTATAGGAAGTTTCATTTGAAATTACGAAACTACTCCTCCCCTCCCCCTTCAAGGGGAAGCAGAGACGAATTTTTACTTACATAGTTAGGAAAACCCCTCGAATACATGAAACTTTCTCATGAATAACTTTTTGATACGACAAATATTTTTCAAGTTTTTGGGTTGTCACACTTTACTTGGGCCACCTTGTATACACACTATTTCTTAGAAATTTTTTCTTTTAGTGTAGAAACACAAGTTTAAGGGGACTGGAGGGTCAGATTGTCTGAAAATCGTGCTTGTTTTTTCACAATTTTTTATGACAAACTGAATGAATATATGGAAGTGTTATTTTGACGTATATTTATACAACATATAGAGAAAAGAAAAATATAATTTTGATGATGAAATACTCAATATAAGTGTATGATACATGCAGTTAAAACATATTTCGTTTTCCTTTTCAAGGTCGTCGTTTTGCAGTAATATCATGACTCAGTGATTCAATTTAACTGAATTTTAGGTAAAAAATTTCCGTAAGCTTGTTGTTATCATGTGAACCATTATAATATAAATTTAATAAAAGTTAAAAAAATTGCAAATATCTTAATGGAATATTATTATATAAATTTTAAATTGTTTTAGTAAAAAAATTAATATTTCAAAATTAAATATTTTTACCAGTTTGTCAGTGATTCACACGATATCGACAAGCTTACGGAAATTTTTTACCTGAAATTCAACTTAACTGAACCACCGAGAGTCAAGTTATTACTACAAAATGACGACCTTGAAAAGAAAAACGAAATATATTTTAACTGCATGTACCATACATTTATATTGAATATTTTATCATCAAAATTATATTTTTCTTCTCTTTATATGTTGTATAAATACAACGAAAGTGTTAAAATAACACTTTCGCATATTCATTCAGTTTGTCATAAATTATGAAAGAACAAGCACGATTTTCAGGCAATCTGACCCTCCACTCCCCTTAAGAGAGGTCACTTCCATGCAACGGGTTAATAGAAATATCGACTTTGCGAATTAGGGTTGTTCTTACTTCCTCACTCGTTCGTAGTCGTGCTTTCACGCTTCGATATATTTTTCGCGACTGCCTTTATTCCCGTTCGTTCTCAGCCGGCCATTCGATTTCCTCTACTCTACGTCCCGATACTCCTTCTGAAATTTCAATTTCCTCGTTTTTTCTCTCTTCTTCCCTCTTCCTTTTTTTTCTGTTCGACAAGAGGCGGAAAACGATGGCGAAGAACGGAGAGGCGACGAAACCCGTCGTTATTCTAAAGTTTTAATTAAAAGATAGGTGTTCGCGCCGTGATCACCGCGGAGAATTTTCCCCGGCGCGACGCCGGGATTGTGTTTGCCGCGCGGCGAGAACAGGTGGCTGTTCTCCGTCAACTTTTCCGGCGAGCCTGACGTTGCTGGTGTTTATCGAGTCATCGAGTGCGCGACACGCCGCTGGATCGACCGAAATTAAAAGAAGGGCGCGATACTCTCGAAGAAGATCACGTTAACCACGAACAGAATCTGTCTCGTGCGGAGGATGGAAGCGTTCGTGGGGATTAAAGAGGATTTTCGCGTGACGAGAAAACTTCAGTTTCAAACGCATGTAAACCGCGGAGAGATCGAGCTAACGCGCATAATTATTGAGGCAAGTTCGCGCAGTAATCGCACGTATTGATAATTAACGGTGAATTTTCATGCCGGAATGAAGGGGCTTTGGGAATCATTAAAAGCGCTTCGTGTATAATGATGTAATCCGTAGCTACGTGGCTTGACTTTTATCCGTTAACTTCGTCAGAATCCAATTGTACGTGAAAACGAAGGACGTAGATAGCGCGAAATATTGCCGTAAAAAAGAAAGACGACGATTATAACGAGAAGAATAAGAAGAAGGACACAGGACGATGAAATATTATATAACACTCATTGGATTCTTATCGCAGTGGAGGAAATAAAGTTGGCGGGGCAGATAGACGGAAAAGCTCGAAAAGGACCGGCTTTTGTCGAGTTGTGTAACTCAGTCTCGCTATCAAAGTCAAACGGAAATAACAATGCGCGGAGAGATCGTGTCTGAGAACACAGAAAGAAAACAGTGTGCAGGGCGTGTTAGAAGTGGTACACGCACACACTTTGGCGCAGTTGCAAAACTCCCCGGCGAGAGTTCAAAGTTGATTCTTCGACAACGAAAATTCCAGTTCAAATTGCGGAGTTACCGGACTTGGCGTCGAAACGCGACGATTCTTTTGACAAGTGCATAATGAAATCACCTTGTCTTTTTTCCCCTCTCCCTTTTATTAAATTATCTCAACTCTTCTCACGGAAATTTAATTCCTGTTGAACATTCCTGTAAGAAGTGTAATGTAATTTACATCCACTCGGCGAGCTCAAAAGAAGAGTCCCGTCGCGAGCGAAATAAGACGCAAAAGTTCCCGGTGGCTTTCGGGGTCGATGCTGGAAGTTGATCCGGTTGCGCAAAGCTCATTTCCACATTAACTAACGAAGAAGAACGAATTTCGCGGCGGAACATAACGGCGGCGAGCGGTCATCGACGGTGCTCGCAGAAAAAAGCTGCTGAGGAAGCTTGCGGGAAAGCTCTCCTCTCAACGACACTTCGACACAGCTTCTCACCAAATAGCCGTCAGCTCTTCGTGGCGTCTCCTTACTTTTTCCACTCTGCTCCCTCTCGCTTTCTTGCTTCCCATTCTTGTCCTTCCTCCTACATTTCTCGTCGCGTTTGGTATGCTGTTACATCCACGTCGTCAAAACCGCGAACATAATATCAGTAGTAAGGGAGAAACAGCTCAAAGTTGAACAGTTGATACTTTATTTTTCGACTATAACTCGAGGTTGCTCTCAAGAAGTAGACAAGAGCTAGACGCTAGACAGACGGACGAGAACTGACTTGTTGGAACTGACTTATAGGATTTTTTATATTACATCCGTATAACTAACAGGGAAACACAAGTGTCCGCCTCCGATTTTCATGAACTTATAATATGTTGTACTTTAGATCAAAATAACAGATACGTTTTTTATTATATGTGCCCTTTCGCAAGTTAGGAAATATCCCTTTGAAAAACATCAGTTTTTTTTCATTCGAAGGAAATATAATGAAAACTATAAGAGACAAAAAAAATATTTTGCAGAAAAGTTGAGTGGTTTAAAGAGTACTTTACAGAAATTATTTGAAAAAAAACTTTATTGTTAATATTTCCCTCACCACTTCTTCTTATTGTAATTATTAAAATAATTTTTGTAAAATACTCTTCAAACCATTCACCTTTATCCAAAATATTTTTTTCTATCTCTTATAGTTTTTATTATATTGTCTTCGAATGAAAAAAACCGATTTTCTTCAAAGAGGTATTTCACCCCCTAAACTTCTGAAAAGCTACATATAATAAAAATCTGTTATTTTGTTTTAAAGTACAACATATTACAAGTTTATGAAAATTGAAGGCGGACATTTGTGTGGGTTTCCTTGTAAGATAACTAAAGATTTTTAGTTAATATATCTTAAAGATTCCATAGCGTTTACTATCTGTCCATCTAGCAGCTATTTTTTATGGTTGAGAGACTAGGGATCGTACATACTGAGAGAAAAATGTATGATATTTGGAACTATAATGGCATAGTGAAAAGATTATAGTTAGGAATATTATTTTTATAGTAAATTATTATAGTAAACTTCATCATAATGTTTATAATATTTACAATATAAGCGTAGAATAACTGACCCGTATAAAATGTTTACCAAGAATTATAATCATTTGAAATATAAAATATAGTAAGGTTGCAAATATTGAATGGTAAGGGAAATTAACTATTTTATATAATCAATACAATTGGAATATTTGGAAAATATGGGTACATGTAACTATATTCCCAAAGCGTGCTTTACTATATACATAATAAGATGGTGACTATAAATCTATGTTCATTCTGCTATACCTTCATGTTTAAATAAACTATAAATATACCTTCTGTATAAAAAGTACCGGGAATCGTTAAAAAAAACACAGAATATTTTATTTATTCATCAAAATTTATTTTGTCGCCTTCAAAGTAATCCCCATCGTTTGCAATGCACATGTGAAAACGGCGAAACCAATCTTCCATGCACTTCTGGTAGGCCGATTCTGGTATGGCCTTCAGGACCCGCTGCGAATTCCTTTTGATGTCATCAATCGATGAAAAACGAGTACCACGGAGTGGCAATTTCAGTTTCGGGAAAAGAAAGAAGTCGCACGGTGCCAAATCAGGCGAATACGGTGGATGGTCGACAGAATTGACCGAGTTTTTGGCCTTGTAATCGGCCACAATCGTGGCTCTGTGCGCTGGCGCATTGTCATCGTGTA
>NW_022639505.1:563205-565811 GCF_010583005.1 Odontomachus brunneus | reverse complement strand
GACAGCATACGACACTGTGCTACGACTTCGGTACCGCCGACACCGCGCGGTCCCCGCGACCAGCCACGCGAACCGCGTACGAATCGCGAACACCGAATCACGACACGCGACCGCCTGCCGAATCTCCGAGGCGAGCCTAGCCATCGCGCTATACGCTCCGCCTACCGACTTACCTATCGCGGCCTACCGAAACCGCAATCCGGTAGCTGGCGCCGTCACCCAGAAACTTTGTATACTAATACGCGAACACTCTGTACCAAGGCTAAATAAATCTTTTTGTTATTTTTATCTTACATTCCGCGTCCGTTTATTTCACGAACCCGGACTCCGACGAGCGAATACATCCGCGGCAACGACACCAACCGACACGCGGAGTACGGTTGTTACACATTTAAATGACAATTTCCCGGTACTTTTTATACAGAAGGTATGTTTGAGGCCAAAACGAACTATAAAATATAATGACATTATAGTTATAAAAATAAGAATAAGTAACCGTGAAGTTATAAGAAATAAAAATAAGTACCGTGAAGTAACATTGAATAACTTGATGAATAAATAAGAAACAATAATAATAAGACTATATATAAGAATAAAAAAAGAATAACTAAATAAGAAGAAATAATAATATATGAATAAATAAGTAACAAGAAATAAGAAGAAGAAATAAAAATAAGAATAAATAACCGTGAATTCTTGAGCGCTCTTGAATAATTTGAGGAATACATACCCGAGTAATACTTGAAATACCGGAATTGACGTCACTACAATTCATAATAACAGCTAAGGCTGTATTGCACAAGGAAGATAAAAGGAGCGGTCAGATCAATACACGATCGATGATCAGCCGCGTTTATTTCAAGCAAATATCATATCGAACGAACGATATATCAACCCAACAATACGTTGTGTCGATGTAGTTGCTGAGTAAATCATCGAAGCAATTAATATCTCGTTGCCAGTAATAATATAATTTATTTAATTGACTTAATGTTTGCTCGAATGAATCTCATTCGTCCGAGTGCAATTTTATTGATTCCGTCTCTCCCTTTTCCCTTCAGTGTACGAACTATCGAATTTCTTCGAAAGCCGGATAAATCGACAATATGTTTGCATGCGATATACGATAATTACGATATAATATACGATAATTTACGAACATTTCGACACAATAATATACCAATAACAATTGCAGTTTAATGTTGTATTTATTAAAATGGATTTATCTAATGTTGTCGCCTTTCTTTAATTATATTTAACACTGAAGATCTTACACACAACATAGACACAAGATTTTCTTGTTTCCTAGTACAAATTTATTTGCATTATCATTAAATGCATGGATTTATTAAGGGTTTGCAAAAGATTAACGGATCATCGATTATTTCATTGATTCGAATTCGATGAGTCGTTTTATGTGCAATCAGATAATCGTCTGAAATATAGTGGAAAGTGATGGATAACGATATTTTAATTAAACAGATACTTTGGCTGAACATGAATGTATTGTTTCATTAATTATTAATGGAATAAATATGGCTTCGACAATTTCTTCTTCAAGCTCCTAATGTATTTAGCACTATACAGTTTTCATATAAAGTTATATAAACAAAAAGTAAAATTATATTTAAAAATAATAAAAAACAGTTACAAAATATATAATTATAAAATAAAAGTTATAAAATTAATATAATTAAATGTATAAAATATAGTCATATAAGAAAAAATATAAGAACAAATATACCATTCTTCTTTTTTTTGTAAATAATCTTGGATTTCTATCCAATTGGCCATTTTATTTTAAACAGATGAAGATACCTAAAAATAATTTGTTCCCAGAAAACTCGATAAGTATCGAGATTTCGCAGATTTAAACCATTTCTAATAATATAATTATATTATATAATAATTATTATAATAATTATATTATGTAAGATAATAAAATTTTTTATTATAAACATTGAAAATATTATACAACAGATTTCTATTTCTAATATAAATAATTTA
This sequence comes from Odontomachus brunneus, assembly GCF_010583005.1. Taxonomy (NCBI): domain Eukaryota; kingdom Metazoa; phylum Arthropoda; class Insecta; order Hymenoptera; family Formicidae; genus Odontomachus; species Odontomachus brunneus. The sequence goes on along the minus strand of NW_022639505.1, from coordinate 563,804 downwards.
TTCCTGCACACTTCTAATAGAAGAGATGTAATTTTAATGTGTTCCAGGAGAGATCATTACATATATCAATTTTCGATGTACACAGTTGGAGTATCAGATATCTGAATATTCAGATATCTAGATGGTTATCGTAACATTTGTAAGATCTCCCGCATATCGAGATGTCCCTAAATTACTCTGTGGTCATGCCGAAGGCTTATTGACGTTAATATCATACAGCGAGTAATTCGGTTGAGTGCTTGTAGACACCAACAGTAGTGAATGAGTTGTAATAATAACTCACCGGGTTGTGCCAGTTACTAATTGCACTGATCTACTACGGAGATCGGGTTATGACCAAAATGCAGATACACCTATAAAGAAGAAAACTATTTATAATTTTATTGGAATAACCGGCGGCTATAAATCCTGCGATTAAATTAAACGTTTGTCGATAAGATGTATTAGGACCTTAACTTAGTTTCCGCCCGCAAATGTTAGATGGCAATGCAAACAGTTCTAGTAGTCATTACTAACGAAACAGGTAGTTTGTGATTAATTTCGACATTTCTCGATAACATTCAGTCAGCATACACAATTATTTTCCTAAACAACAATTT
>NW_022639505.1:558594-559377 GCF_010583005.1 Odontomachus brunneus | reverse complement strand
ACACGCTTCCGAAATGTTGAAGAAGTGCGAGAATGGGTGGACGAATGGATTGCTTCGAAACAAACATCGTTTTATCGAGATGGTATCGCCCAGTTGCCAGAAAGATGGCAAAAAGTTGTAGAAAGTGATGGAAAATACTTTCATTGAAATAATTTAAATAAATTTTTTACAATAAATGCTTTTCCTCAGTATTTTTTGGGCGGAAACTAAGTTAAGGTCCTAATAAATGGGAACAGGCGAAAAGGCAAATTGAAGAAGATAGATAGAATTATGACGCGTATCTATTCAATATAACAGACATCACCAATATAATCGTCGCTATAAAATGACAACTATTAACTTAAACGATAGCCATTTCACCTAAAGAGTGGGGAGGGAAAATATTCATTGCGCAGTTATTCGATAACCTCATGTTATGAACTGTGTAGAACATTTTACGGCAGGTCTAAATGCTTGAATATTAATTGCTTGAGCATATGTGCTAGTCAATTTTGTAATTGTTATGTGTGTTAATTTTCTAATAATTAACACTTTACCTCTCTATTAATGTTTTGACATTTTTTTAATTATACATTGTACTAAAAGGTCCTGAGTTCGATTTTCGGCCTAATCTACCATAGATATAATTTATCTTATATTTTCTACAGCTTCTTATAAGTTGATTTAGTAAATCCATTTATTTGTATTTTCTAATAGATTTGTACAGTTTGATCATGAAGAACTTTCTTGACAATTAAAACCACTAATAAGAGAGAGAGAGAGAGAGAGAGAGAGAGAGAGAGA
>NW_022639505.1:557134-558115 GCF_010583005.1 Odontomachus brunneus | reverse complement strand
GAGAGAGAGAGAGAGAGAGAGAGAGAGAGAGAGAGAGAGAGAGAGAGAGAGAGAGAGAAACATGTTGTTAGCTTATATAGTTGGCAGAGCACTTGCCCGGATTCGCTTCCCCGTTCAGTCCATCTCGTTCGAATCTTTTTTCTCTTATATGTTCAAGATTTGCTTGTACAGCGAAGAAATTGTGTGCAAATAATTCTCAGCTTATTCATAAGAAGCTTATTTTTGAAGATATTACTTCATTTATTGCATCAAATCATTTCGTTGTTCGAGACGATGGATTTCTATATATGATGTTTTTATACTATATGTAATTTCTTTACCGTTTAAGGTTTTTAAATACTCAGCGCGGCCATGTTAATTGATGACGTCAAAAATGAAGAAATTCATGCCGAAAGTTGTCGCAAATTACGTCGAAATTAAAAGAAACGTCCAAAAAGCTTGGAATTACACTTGGAATTAATTGAGCACATATATACAACATTTCGAACGCTTTTCTCTTGCTCGAGCAGTTAATAAATAATCATAAAAGTAATGTGATAAAAAGATAGTTTAAGAAAGTTGCATGTCCCATTAATTTTACGGTTATTTATTGATTGTTAGAGCAAAAGAAAAGTATATTCGGAGTATTTTGAAGGAGGGCTTAAATGAGTGCAATCGATTGCGAATGCCATGTTTTTATACATCTTTTCATTTCGACGTATTTTACAGGAATTTTGGTTATGCATTTTCCCATTTTTAACATTATCCATCAAGAATTCCACGATGCGTACTTAGGAACCTCAATATAACAAAACAAAGCAGCACACTTTATATTAGATCTAAATTTACATGAAATACAAAAATGTTAACGTGATCATTTTAATATTTATCCGACATAACGTTATGTCTCTACGTTGTCACACTGAGAGAAAAAAATAGTTGGAATAACTGTAATCTTACTATATTTTATAGTTTGTTTTGGTCTCAAACATATATTTATAC
>NW_022639505.1:554971-557124 GCF_010583005.1 Odontomachus brunneus | reverse complement strand
TATATATGGTAAAGCACCTTTTGGGAATATAGTTACATGTACCTATATTTGCCAAATATTCCAATTGTATTGACTATATAAAATAGTTAATTTCTCTTACCATCCAATATTTTCAACCTTACTATATTTTTTATTTCAAATGATTATAATTTTTGGTAAAAGTTTTACATGGGTCAGTTATACTATGCTTATATTATAAATATTACAAACATTATGCTGAAATTTACTATAAAAATAATATTCCTAGCTATAATCTTTTTACTGTGCCATTATAGTTCCAAGTATCATACATTTTTCCTTCAGTGCAGCATTTTTGTAGCTCGTTATTCACACTGAGAGAAAAATGTATGATATTTGGAACTATAATGGCACAGTAAAAAGATTATAGTTAGAAATATAATTTTTATAGTAAATGTTACCATATTATTTGTAATATTTACAATATAAGCGTAGTATAACTGACCCGTATAAAATGTTTACCAAGAATTATAATTATTTGAAATAAAAAATATAGTAAGGTAGCAAATATTGAATGGTAAGAAAAATTAACTATTTTATATAGTCAATACAACTGGAATATTTAGCAAATACAGGTACATGTAACTATATTCCCAAAGCGTGCTTTACTATACACATAATAAGATGGTGACTATAAATCTATGTTCATTCTGCTATATCTTCATGTTTAAATGAACTATAAATATATGTTTGAGGCCAAAACGAACTATAAAATATAATGAGATTATAGTTATTCCAATTATTCTTTTTCTCTCAGTGCACTCAGAGTAAAATGTATGATATTTGGAACTATAATGGCATAGTGAAAAGATTATAGTTAGAAATATAATTTTTATAATAAATTTAATGTTTGTAATATTTACAATATAAGTACAGTATAATGAACCCATGTAAAACTTTTACCAAGAATTATAATCATTTAAAATAAAAAATATAATAAGGTTGCAAATATTGAATGGTAAGGGAAATTAACTATTTTATATAGTCAATACAATTGGAATATTTGGCAAATATAGGTACATGTAACTATATTCCCAAAAGGTGCTTTACCATATATATAGAGTAATAAGATGGTGACTATAAATCTGTGTTCATTCTACTATATCTTCATATTTAGATGAACTATAAATATATGTTTGAGGCCAAAACGAACTATAAAATATAGTGAGATTATAGTTATTCCAACTATTTTTTTTTCTCAGTGCACTTGGACATTGCCTTAGAGTAAACGAAGCTGAAATAAGCTAAAGTCGAAAATTTGGAAATCTCGCCGTGAGATATTTTGATCTAGCTGGGGAAGGCAAATTCGCGGCGGTCTAAATCGGTCTGACGCGCTCGCTGGCGGGATGAATTTTCACGGAAAACCTTATCTTTCTGATTGCAGCCAGCGCCGACGTGGGCTTCGCGATTTACGACAGGTACGCGGCAGAGCAGATGGGCCCGCCGGTGTCGTACGTCGCCCACCTGACGGGCGCCCTGGCGGGCCTGACGATTGGTCTCCTGGTGCTGAAGAACTTCGAGCAACGGCTACACGAGCAGCTACTCTGGTGGGTCGCCTTGGGTGTCTATGCCGCGTGCACGATCTTCGCGGTCATGTATAACCTGATGCATCCGGACTATCCATGACGCGAGGTCAGCTTCGCGTACGGCCAACCGAGGCACACGTAACGCGAAGCTGATAGTCCCCGGAAGAAGAAGAAAAAGAAGAGAAGGACGGCAAAGAGGGAGTGGAGCAGGGATCGACGGAGGAAGCGGGGAACACCGTTGTCGAGCGCCGTCGAGGAGGATCGTCGAGTGTCGCAACAAGGTTCTAAATGGACGAGTTGTCTCGTCGACAACGCGTCCAACCGGATCGTTCTCGAGGTATTGGCACCGAAGATGAAGACGACACGAGTAGGAGGGAACGAGAGATGTGCGAAGAAGCCGGGCTCGACCGTCGTTCTTCCAGCCAGGAGAACGTGACTTCGATCGACCACCGCGCGAAGAGGACCGCGACGTGATATAGTTTCGTAGCACATATTTTCTTCCACAGGCCGGCCTGTTCGCGCACGCTTACGCGCGTCACTCGAGAGGATAAGAAAGAGAGAGAGAGAGAGAGAGAGAGAGAGAGAGAGAGAGAGAGAGAGAGAGAGAGA
>NW_022639505.1:546134-554451 GCF_010583005.1 Odontomachus brunneus | reverse complement strand
AGAGAGAGAGAGAGAGAGAGAGAGAGAGAGAGAGAGAGAGAGAGAGAGAGAGAGAAAGAGAGAGAGAGAGAGAGGAGGACAAAATGAAGAAGAACAGAAGGAAAGCGCTCGTCAGTAGAAAGCGAGATGCGAACGAGCGGACACACGACCGGGAAGCCTGACGGCGAAACGAGATCTCTCCGGAATGCTCTCGATGGCGATCGAGGGGCGAATGAGACGAGCCGCGGCGGATGACATGCTTCCGCCGTGAAGAAGCTGAAGAAGACGACATGGCGGAGGGAAAGAGCGAAGGTCTGCGTGAACGCGCTCATCGTGTCTCGTCTTCTCGCGGTGATCCTGAAGATCGCCCGACCCGTAATTCCGCGGGAGCTTGCCGAACGCGCAATTGCCGCTCCGCGGGGACGGAACGCGGACGATTCCAGATGCGCGCAATCCCGAGGAACGAGCCAGGGACGCTCCCGCCGTCGTTCCACGCGTTCTCGCGATTCTTGCGGGTAGAAACGCGCTCGTGTCGCGTCGTTCTCAGCAGACGGCGGCGACGGAGGCGCCCGGACAAGATAAGGAAAGTATCCGCCGTCATCTATCTTCGAGGGAGAAGGAGGAGAAGGAGAGAGAAGGGGGAGGGGAGCCGCGCGATCGCGAACCTAGTCGTCCCATCCCGTCGCGCGCTCCGCCGCATTTCCGAAGAGAAGAACCAAAGAAGCGAACCGGGCGAAGACCGGCCGGTCGGCCAGACAGCCGGAGACACCCACCTGGAACGAGCGAGATCCTCCCTGAGGAGGGCACTGAGAATGAGATGGGGCAAAACGACGACGAGGTGGGAGGGATTCCCTCTCGCGACTTACGTCGCTCGTTTATTTCCGCGTAATGCCGGCCACTGTCGTCCCCGGAAAAACCAAAGAATCATACTCAACCGCGGACGGCGCCCGACGCCTTTTGTCTACGGCATTGCTGAAGAAGAAGAAGGAGCAGGAGAAGTAGGAGAAGCGGACATGAAGAGACGAAGAAGTTGCCTCGCTCACACACAGCAAGACGAGACGGGAAGATTGGACAACAACAGCAACAGCAGCGACGAAATGAGGCAGCGGAGGAGGAACAGCGGGAAGACGTCCCTCGGGACCTAATGGATCCTTCGCGGTGAAACATTGTACAAATGACCACGGCGGAGAAGTAGACGAGACTAGACGACGGGGCGAAAGCAAAAAGCAACCGAGAAAATTGGTGACCATCGACACTCTGTCCCAAAACCGCCGGCTCGAACTCGCGTGACGAGTTTGCGGGGTGAACGCGAGGAGAGGAAGAGCGAAGACGCACGGGACCTGACGCGAGGGGCCTCGCCCTGCTGGGAGACTTTCCCGAACGTGATGAACTGTTGGCTTGCGAAACGGCGAGAGAGGAATACCCTGCGGGAGAACAGCGAGAAAAAGAGAGAAAGAGATCGCTGATCGATTACTAATTCGTCGATATTGCGAACGCCGCAGTTCGAATTACGGAAATAATTAGGAGGTGTCCGTGAGGAACGGTGCGACGGCCAATTTGTAAGACGCGCGAAACCGATTAGTTTCTTCAGATCACCGTTAGATGGGCCGACTCGTCGCCCAAGAAGTACTTGAAATTACGCGCGCGAAAGAGCGAATTTATTCGGAACTGGAAAAGTTCGATTCGTACTTCGCGTTCCTCGAACTTTCATAGCTGTAGTTACCGGGGCTTACGCCGTTTCTTCCACGGGCGCCTCGTGATCACTTTGTCGAGTCTATCCGTTGTTATTCTCGTTAGTGCATTCACAAAGAGACTCGCAGGGTCTCGAGCGAGCGAGCGAGCGAGCGAGCGAGCGAAAGCGAAAGAGAGAAACAGAGAGCGGGAGGAGAGGGAGAGAGACGCGGATGATGAGATCGCAATGACGACTCGTTACCATTTCGACGTACATACATATGTATTACTCCGCGTGCAAGATCGATCTATCACCAGTAGGAGAGTATGCAAATTCGCCGGGTCATCAAATTCATATCCGTATAGCCATTGCACTTTTTTCCCCCGCGTCATCGTTAATTAATCCTCGAAGGGCCGCGATGGAGAGCGAAAAAGGAAGACGTCAGGAGAGAAAGAGAGGAAGGAGAACACGAATACTCTTCCCCACGACATGCGCTCGTGAAAATTGAAACCCACCCTGACCGAATGACCAACCGAGCGACGTGCGACGGAGCGATCGGAGCGCGTGTCAATATGTAAAGAGACGCTATTTAATATTACAATGATAATGATAATGATTTCCAAACGAGCTGAGAATGTAACGGATCTGTATGCCGAGCGTGCGTGTCGAGTGTTTCGCAGCCGCAGTTCGATTCGTAGTTCGAAATAACACGAGACGAATGGACAGTTGGCTGAAGCTCATGGACTTAAACACATAGACTGAGTTTTTCACAAGAGACCATGTGAAGATTTGACCAGGAAAGAATGCCCTGTTAGCACAGGCGTGCGAACTTCTTCTAGCTTCTCCTATTAGGTATTTCGTCTAGTTTTTTCCAAAACAGGTCAAGCTAGACCAAAATGGAGTATCAGCGGAAATAGCTATTCTTCAATACTCTCATGAGGCGCAGTATATGTATATAAGTATATTTTCGAATGAAACGCTAAACTATAGACTTATATATATAGACCGTTATTTTAAATTCTCTTTCATTGGCGAAAGTGTCTCTAAATGTAGTTTATAAGCCGAGCGAGACTTATAGACCTTCCGATTGGTTGTCAGTTTCATTCAGAGGCACTTTCGTCATTAAAAAGAAGTTCAAAATAGACCGTAGATTGCGTCCCCTTTTACCTCTGTCTCATTTGACTCCCATTGGAGGAAGCTAGAGGAAATGTCCGACAGCAGTCAAGCTAGACAGAGCTCGAGAGTGTTTGCACCAACACCCATTTCTGATCATCTTTGCAGTCTCCAGTCTTCGCAGACTGTGTAACTAGTCCATGGTCCAAACGCTAAACGTACGATCGAGATACGGTCTGGTGTTTTCAAAATATCGTGTACATAAATCGAAACGGCACTTAAAACGCTTCAAACGTTCCGTGCGCGCGTTATCGCCGCATTATCGGCGTTAATTTCAGCCCAAACCCGAGGGAGGAAGGGAAAGAGCGAGAGAGAGGAAGGGGATGTTAGCTTCTCTACTCCCTCCCTCTGGTCGTGGTGGGTGTAATAATGCGTAATGTAACGGCGAGCGAGGCCAGGACACAAAACACCGTCGACAACGGTAACAACCGGTCGGCGGACCTGTCGGTTTTTGGTCGCAGCTCGCGTTTTCGACAACGGCCGCTCGTTAATATCCTCGCGGATTCCCCCCGACAGCGTTATCTGCTCGCGCGATCATTAACGCGCATTAATTGTATACCGACTGTAAATAGCTGTACATAATATAGAGACGCGCGCTGTTTGTGTGTCGCGTATGTGCGCGTTTTTGTGTGCGCCGCGTGCGCGCATACGCGTACTGTGTGTGTGCGTGTGTATGCGAAAGCGTTTCGCGGGAAGAAGAGAGGAGGGGAGCAAAGGCGCGAGATGTAGGCGCGTGTAGTGGGGAGAGGGAGAGAAAAAGGCGTAAGGAAGAGAGTCGGTTCACAGTCTAGTCGTTTCGCGTCGTTGTCGTAAGTACGTACATTTACAATTATAAATATTGTATTTAAACGGGGCGGGGGGGGCGGGGGGGGGAGAGGGGGCCGCACATTCTCGGGGGAGCACGCTTAGTGTACAGAATCTTACGTACACACGCGCGCGCAACATACACGCAAAAACACACACATACACGAAAGATATGTTCCTCACACTTCTGATTAATTTATCGTCGCGCCGTCGTCCTCGGATCGTCGTCGGATCGAGCGATCGCCTCTGTGCGACGTGCGCGACCTAAACGATACCTATACTATCGATGGCTCGTATCCAGCCGGCGCCGTTTAGCGCCAATTTGCGGCTGCTCGACGGCCCGTCCAAGTGATTCTGCCGCAAATTTAGCTGTAAATAGTTACGGCCGTCTGATGTCCATTCGAGGGATACACTGAGAACAATTATTCGATAAGAAATTAACAAGCGGATTTTTTATTAAAACCGATGAATTTTTGTGTCTGATTCATCTGATAAGAAATATCGGTCTATCTGATGAAAATCATCATGATGAAAGATATTCAAGTAAATTTAGTCGGATATTTTGATCGGATATTTTGATCGAAAATATGCGTTTGTTAATTTTTTATCGGATAATTTCTCGCAGTGTACTTATCCCGTTCGCCAGATCTTTGCTTTTGAGCCAATCGATTGCGAATTGAATCGGTCGGTCACCAGTCGAGATTCGAGAATCACAGAAGCTCACTGTATAAGGGAAAGGAATGAAAAAGAAGGACATGTATTTATCATTTCTGATTCGACAAATCTCTATTGCTTTGCAGAATCGAGGAAGATAATATAAATTCATTAGAATTTGCAGAAATCTCTTTTCATTTCGGTTTCCAGTCGACTAGATAGTTACAGACTCAATCGTTGGGCAAAGTAATTGTGATAATCGGAGAAAAAATACGTTTGGTATTTTCAATCTGGCAAATGTATCTTTCTTTGGAAAATCGATAAAAATTGTGTGACAAGTTAATTAGAATTAACGCGCGGAAATGTTTTGTTCATCAGCTGATTTGAAGATTATAGGCTCGCTTCGGTCGTTGGGCAAGAAAATTGTAACAATCGAAGAAAGAGAGAAAGATACATATGTATAACATTTCGAATTTGGCAAATCGTTCTTTGTAGGATCGAAAAATAAAACAAATTAATTAGAATTTACAGAAATCTTTTTTTGTTTCGGTTTCCAGTCTATTCAAAATTTACATCCTCACTTCAATCGTTTAGTAATTTTGACAATCGGAGAAAGGAAGAAAGATATACACATGTATTTCGGATTTTACAAATCTACTTTTTTTTGTAAAACCGTTAGAAATTGACAAGTTAATTAGAACTAAAGAAAATCTTTTATTTTAATTACCTGTCGACTTGAAGATCACAAGCCTGTATCGGTTGTTAAACAAGATAATTACAATAATCTAAGAAAGAAAGATACGTATGTATAACATTTCGAATTTGGCAAATCATTCTTTGTAGCAGTGGCGTAGCCAAGGGAAGGTTGAGGGGGCTCCCCGAAATTAATTTTCTGGATTACGCTAAGTGTGAGAAACATTTTTTTCGAATGATCTTTTTTTTTGCTCGTCAAAAATAAAAAATGCAGCCCCTCCCAAAACTTTTTTCTGGCTACGCCACTGCTTTGTAGGATCGAAAAATAAAACAAATTAACTAGAATTTACAGAAATCTTTTTTTGTTTTGGTTTCCAGTCTATTCGAAAGTTACATCCTTATTTCAATCGTTTAGCAAGATAATTTTAACAATCGAAGTAAGAAAGATATACACATGTGAACATTTCCGATTTAATAAATCTATTTTTCTTTATACAACTGATAGAAATTGACAAGTTAATTAGAACTTGAGAAAATCTTTTATTTTAATTACCTGTCGACTTGAAGATCACAAGCCTGCCTCGGTTGTTAAATAAAATAATTAATTAATCTAATTAATAATAATCTAAGAAAGAAAGAAAGATACGTATGTAGCATTTTGGATTTGGACAAGTCCTTCTTTTTTTATAGAATCATAAAATAAAACAGTTAGAATTTACAGAAATCTTTTTTCGTCTCGGTTTCCAGTCGACTAGAAAGTTATAGGTTCACTTCAATCATTAGGCAAAATAATTCTAATAATCTAAAGAAAAAAAGTAAAGTATACACGTGGCATTTCTGATTTGACAAATATATCTTTCTTTGTAAAGTCGATAGACATTAACGAGTTAGCTAGAGTTAACTAAAATTTGTCATTTTGATCATCAATCGACTTGAAGATCCCAAATTCGCCTCGGTTGTTAAACAAGATAATTGCAATAATTGCAAAAAGGAAAAAGATACGTATATAGTATTTTGGGCAAGTCGTTCTCTCTTTGTAGAATTGTAAAATAAAACAGGTTGATTAAAATTCACAGAAATCATTTTTCGTTTCGGTCACAATCGACTAAAGAGTTACAGATTTACTTCAATCGTTGGGCAAGATAATTCTAATAATCCAAAAAAGAAAGAAATGACACTTCTGATTTAGCAAATATATTTTTCTTTTAAAATCAATATAAAATTATATATTTCTTGTAAAATCGATAAAAATGAACGAGTTAAGGTAAAAGTACCAATGCCCGGATATGTACTTAACCTGGATATTCATTTTGGTTTTTAAATATAAGTATTTAAACACTCAATATAAAAAAAATATATATACGTAAGTATTGAGTACAAATATACATCTATTCTATGTTAAAAGTTTAAATACTTATACTTAAGGAGAATAATAAAAATGTCCAGAATTAGATATGTGTCCGAGAATTGATACTTTCACCTTAATTAGAGTCAAGTGAAATATTTCATTTTGATTACTAGTTGATTTGAGGATCATGGGCTTGCTTCAGTCGTTGGGTAAGTCAATTGCTATAATCGGAGAAAGAAGGGCAAGAGACTGGAAAGAAATAGAGATGTGATTGTGGTATTTCCGATTTGACAAATCCCTTACCTTCGTAGGATCGGGAGAGTTGGTATAACGAGTCAATTATAGTAGAATTTGCGGAGACCTCCCTTGGTTTCCGCGAGAATATTCGGGAATCGACGTAGCTCGACGGCAGGCAGTATCCAGCGTTGAATGCGCGCTGAGCGACAAAGCGCGGGATGTCGGGCGACGTTACTAAGCAAGCTAAACGCGGCCGCGAATACGAGCCGAAGTCTGTACAGCCAGTTCGGATAATCGCGGTAGCGTGTCTCTCCAGTATTTAACCGCGTGTACGTTGTTCAGTTGCCGAGATAGCCCGACGCACTGCCTATTTTGTAATACGACTTGCCGGGCGCGCGGGCCTGCCGAGGCAGAAAAAAAGGCGGATTCCGTTTTAAACGAACGGACGCCGGCGTTTTTCCTCGCTGTCACGTAGACAGACACGTAGGGAAAACTGTCGCGCGCGCGCGCGCGTGTGTGTGCATGTGTGTGTGTGTGTCCTTGTGCAAACGATTAATTAACGATTAACGTCGTAATTCGTAGCGAGCGAGCGAGCGAAACCTACATCGCGGAATCCCATATTTATTTCTCACAAGAAGAGAACCAGCTGTCGTCGTCCGCCGGATCCCCGGCGTTCTCTCCGATACTTTTTGGCGTCTCCTCCTCGAACGGGAAGCAAACCCACGCGAGCGCCGTGCGAGAAACCGTCGACGAGTCGACAATCGAGAATTATTTTCCCACTTATACGCGATTTAGGTTGGCGTATTTAATGTTCAGGAGAGGGACTGTGTGTGTTTGTGTGTGTTGTGCGCGTGTGTTTGCGTTAATGTGCGTGTCGATATCTCGTCGTGGAGTTTTTTTCTTTGTCTCGACGCGGTTCGCGTTCATTACTATTGTAACCGGCATTGCGCGCTGCGTAATAATGCTAAGCATACGATACCAAATAATACATAAGATTTAACACGTAAAGCGCAGTAATATATTATTATTATTACTATTTTATGGTTGCTATCATTATTGCTGTTATTATTCTCGTTAACTATTATCGCAGTCGCGCCCCCCCGTGGCGCGAGGTAGAAAGTAATTTCCAGCGCTGGCGCGCGGCGCGACCTGTGAGTAGGCTAAAAGGTCGGGCGAGTCCTCGCAGGGGAGAAGCGGGAACGAGAGGACGCGGAATCGAGCGCGAGCGAGAGATCAAACGAGAGTAATTAACGATGCTAGTCAATTAGTACCCGCGGAGGCAGCTAACGCCGGGTCCCTAGCTTAAGGTACGGCTGCGGCTCTTTAAGACGGTGAAAGAAGGTCGAGACTCTGGTGACGCTGAAAAAGGGTGGCGAGAGAAAGAGAGAGAGAGAAAGAGAGGGAGAGAGCGAAAGATCGGCTGGGGGAAGCAGGGGAGAGAGACAGAGAGTGGAATAAGGAGGTGGCTGAGGGCTTCTTTAGGGGTTTAAGGGTTCGAGAACACTGAGAGCAAGAGGATGCTGAAAAACGTTCAAAAGGCGGTCGCTCAAAGAGTCGAGAGAAGAGAGTAAGAGAGAGGATAAAAGAGAGAATAAGAGGGAATGAAGGAGAGAAAGCGAGAGAGAGGAAGGCGGAAGAGAGGAAGGATAAGAGAGGATGGAGAGAGGTATAGGGAAGGAGGGAAGGGAGAGAGCGAAAGAGCAAGAGAAAGAGAGAGAGAGAGAGAGAGAGAGAGAGAGAGAGAGAGAGAGAGAGAG
>NW_022639505.1:537354-545358 GCF_010583005.1 Odontomachus brunneus | reverse complement strand
AGAGAGAGAGAGAGAGAGAGAGAGAGAGAGAGAGAGAGCTTCAACGGCCAACCACTGGCTGTGTCAATGGAATGTGTACTTCGCATAAGCGCGCAGAAATGCAAAGGGGTGCGTCGTTCGCCACCCCTTTGCGCGGGGAGTTCGTGAGTGTCGCGGCCACGCTTATCGGTGACCACGAGTGCTCCTAATTGCAATCGAATGGCCGCGAGAGTGTAAAGTAAGAACGTATTCTTTTCGTGTTATTAAAGGGGAAACCGAAATCCGTCCTTGTGCTAGTTCTTATGAGCTCAATCACGCGATGTTCTCTCTCTCTCTCTCTCTGTCTCTCTTTAACCTTCTCTTACACGCGCTCGCGTAATAAATGAGGGAAGAAAGAGAAATTGATTGAGGCGAGAGATTAAATTGAGGAAATCCCGTCCTTAAAAAGTGTCATTATCTTTTGAGCGTTAACACGTCACGATAACGTGGCCCGATCGATTAAATCACGTGGTCCTAATCAAAGGGTCTTTATTTTCCACCTACGTGTACACATGTTCGTTTGACGGTAAACACTTCTCTCCATCGAAACGCAATTCGAGATACATATGTTGTAATATATAATCGCGAGTCGCGCAATTCATAACGATGTATCGAGCCTGATTTTGGTCGCGCGCGTGGCCAGTTCGGTTAAATGTTTAATTCGATTGGCTCCATGAATGCGCCAACGATTTGATTTCTTTCGGAGCGGCCTGAGCCTTTCGCGGCTATCGATTGGAGCAGCTTACCCATCCCCCCGCTGCCATTAATTACCGTCGTTGTTAACGGTAATTTATTCGTCGGCGATATCCGCCACGGTGGAAAAAAAGAGCAGCAGCGCCCTTTCGCCCCGGGAAAATCGAACAGGTGTCGATCCGTTGGTCCCGCTAGAGTGTGTGTTTGTGTGTGCGCGCGCGCGCACGCATGTGTGTGTGTGCGCACATGTGTACGTATATTAACATACCGACGCGGAAATGCATAATTTAGGCACTTCATACAACATTTATGACGTATGATTTCCACTTTATTAATCCACTGGTCGAGTTAAATGACGGTAGCCAAAGAGAGCACACAAGCGCGACATATATAATTATTTACGTGGGCTCGAAAATGAACGCGCGAATAAATTATACCCGTGATTCATCATACAAACACACACACACACGCGCGCGCGCGCGCGCGCGCGTGTGCCCGTTTACCCGCGAGATATACCTAAACACCGCGGCAATATCCTAAGAAAAATAAATATGCTAGTGGCAACTGTATAAACTTTGTATGTAGAATTTAACCAAATAGTTTGATAAATTATTTTGCCGTTATTGCAACTAAAGCTGAATAGTTATGAGAACAATATGCTATTATAGTATAGTACTATAATAGTACTACATATAATACTATAATGCTGTGTACAATATTACAGTATAGTACTTTTTATATAATATATTAGTATAATATATATTAATACATAAAACTATCACACGCATACATACACACAAACACACCCAAATAAATTCATATTATATCATAAAAATTCATTATTATTCATATAAATTATCATATATTTATTATATAATATATATATTATATATATATACATATATTTATTATATAATATATATTATTTTATATTGTATTATATAGTATATATTGTACTAGTATATTGCATTGAAGTATAATATTATATAGTATTATAGTATTGTACTATATATAATACTATATTGTAGAACTATACAGTATTTTATAGTTCCATATACCAAATATATATGATTCTGTATATATAGTATATAAAACTATGTATATAGTATATATTACTGTATATATAATATATAGAATATATAGAACTATATATATAGTATATAGAACTATATAGTATATAGAACTATATAGAACTATATCATATATACAGGGTGTCCCTAAACTATCGGATGTTATTTTAATGGCAGATTCTTTAGAACATTTTAAACGAAAACTTCTGTCAAAAACTGTCATTCGGGCATGCCTGAACGCGCGAAATCTCAGCCCTGTTATTGGTGAAATATAATCGCTTCCTGTTTGAAAACTATTATAGCCTCGACATTTTTGTATGGAAGTTTTCGTTTTAAAATGTTCTAAAGAATCTGCCATTAAAATAATATTCGGTAGTTTTGGGACACCCTGTATAGTATATAGAGCTTTATAGTGCTACATAATTCTCGTAACTTTATTTTACAATATCTGTATAATATAATTACAATTTATTAAATTATAAATATTAACTCTACGTACAAAATTCGTATGGCTGTCACATGCACAGTTGCTACCACTATGTGTCTGTCTGAATAACTCTTAGTCGATTTTACGTATCGTGGTGTAAATTATAAAAAATCGCATCGCAAAGGTATGTTTCACGCTTTGGCGCCGGCGTTACAAGCTTTAGACGATGGTTTTCTGCATGGTGTACGTGTGTTACATCAACTCCACACTCGCTCTCGTTCTCTGCCTCTTCCTCTCTCACTCTCTCTCTTTCCAGTCCGACGGAAAATCCGACTCACGCGCATATCTCTTTCTTTTTTCTCCCCAGCATCCGATACATGATTGCGCTCTTCTGCGCTCTCATCACTGGCGAGCTTAACGGCAAACGTCAAAGTCGCGTGGGAATCGAATTTTCTTATCGGAGCGCATCTCTCACCTTTCCAGTGTTATCGGATTCCCGGGTGTCCGGTGAACGAAATAAACAAGAGAAACGGGCAGGCGAATAGAGCTCTCTCTCTCTCGCTCCCTCTTTCTCTCTCTCTCTCTCGCTCGCGCGCGAAAATTTTAATTTACATGCGCCAGCACTCGACCCGCGAAAACTCGCGAGCTTAGGTCATTGTTTCTCTTTCCCCTCTCTTTTGCCCTCGTTCTTTTATTTAAAATGTATCCGCGCCGAGTGCGTGCCTCAGGATTGTCACATGTCACGTGTACGCGCGCGCCTCTGTCTGTGGATGTGTGTGTGTATGTGTGTGTACGTCCGTCATGTATCTCTATGTAGTATTTAAATCGAATGTACATGTGCGTGCGAGTGTATTATTGTGTTCTTTTCCGCAGCGATCGCACGCGGATCGAACGATCGAAGGATCTTGAAGTCTACGATGGCACGCGAACGTCGGATCGTTGACTCGCTTGTTTCCTACAAACAGACTCATAAAGATAGACTGCGCGTTCTTATGAGGCGATTGAAGGCAACGGTAAAGAACAAACAGTGAGGCACTTTCTCTGTCGCACAGTACTGCGAAATAGGCGATGTAGGAAAAACAAAAAGAGTGAAACATAACGCCACGCAGTCTATTTTTATGAGCCTGCGTTTCTATCACACTCACACGCGGTCGTCTGTGATGTAACACGTTGACTGCCGTTTCATTCCCGTTTTTCGATTGTATAAACACTTAACTTAAATAAAAAGTATTTAATTTAATGTAATATTTAACTTCACACAAATATTTAATAAAATTGAAAATTACTAAAAATGAATTAATGCTCCTGTATTCACGCCGCTTCCTCCTTGATTAATGATGTCAGAGGTGAGAAAATACATACTGAAAATTCTTGCCATACACGTAAAAACATGTATATATACATATGCAAAAAATATATTAGATATATACAGGGTGAGTAAAAAGTTCCGGACCGATGAAATATCTCGAAAACTAAGCATTTCCGAAAGAAATGTTTCTTACAAAAGCTGTAGGGTTTTAAATGATCTATTCACTGATCTGGTCAGTCTGACCTTGGATAGCGTCCCCAAGGTCAGGACAAGATCAACTTTGCTTTTTTAAATAAAAATACTTATTTTTTATTACGGAATTTTATTCTACGTAAAGAAACAAACAATTTTTGTTTGAAAACATTTTTTCATATGACCTCTATTTTCTAAGATATTTACGGAAATATCTACAAAATTATTGGTTTCAATAATTTTTTACTCGAATTCTGTCAATCTTACCAAAAAACAGCAAGAGATAAAAATTGTTTATTTTCTTCTCATAGAGCTCTGAAAAATTTTTTTTATAATTTTGTATTAATTTGTTAGTATTGCATTTTCTTGAATTTTCTTGAGTTATTGACCCAAAGTCAGACTGACTAAATCGGTGAATAGATCATTTAAAACTCTACAACTTTTGTAGAAAACATTTCTTTCAGAAATGCTTAGTTTTCGGTCCAGGACTTTTACTCATCCTGTATATCCCTGTGATTAATTTAAATTTACCTAATAGTCCCAAATCCTTTCCTCAATGTGCTCCAATGATAAAAAAGTGCCATACAATTAATATGACAAGATCACACGATCTCAAAAGGTTTTTAATCACACCTCATGTTAATTTTACGACTATATTGGTTATAGCGATAGAAGGAACGTTACGAAGTATTTTGCAAGTCTGCTCAAACAATCATATAAGCGTCATTTCCAGATACATTTCTTTTTATTTCAACATGCTTTGCAAGAATTTTCAACGTATATTTTCTCACTTCCGATATCATCAATCGAACGTCCGAGGCGAAGGAATGGGAAGCCTTAATGTAATTCGAGATGTATTCACCTCGTTTCATTAGCTCTCTATTGACGACGCACGTGCAGCCGAATTTTCCAAATGCAATTACCTATGTATATTTTACGTAGTAACTCAATGAGACACGGTGATATCATAGTGCCGGTCATCAGCGACCGTCGTGGCATTCAACGTGTTAAATTAACATCCTGATGACATCTCTGACGTGTGCTCGAGTGAGATGTGTACATCTCTTACTTGTAATTGCGCCCTTTGAGTTTGACATCGTCCGCCGGCTAATTTGTCAACCTCGTCAGAGACGTGTGATCCTATTCAAGGAATTTCTTTCTCTTTTCTTTCCTCCCCGGTAAGATCCCGGTGACACGAATTAGCTCGCCAAAGCGACCCTGTCCCGTTTAAAATTAATTTCCCCGCGAATCAATTTGACGTCAAATCGCGCGGACAGTTTCCACATTTACCGTGCGTTTGTCACTTTTTCTTTCTTTTCCACAGCGTGGTTCATGCAGAAGCAAGTCAACAGGTCCGACCCGTCGGACGCGTCGCGGCACGATCCGGGCTCTAAGCCATGGTCGCTCATGACTCTGTTATGTATCGATATCCGCGAGATCGAAGCAATCGCGATGCATAATAATGAAGTGACAATTAATTTATTTATCCCGTTGTGTGTACATAATATACACGTTGTTATTATTTATGATATAAACAGGCGGATAAGAGGAGAAAAGTGAAGACCGCGTTCGATATCTCGTGATATCTCAATACTTCAAGGGAGATTCTGACTTAAGTAGCCGAAAAAGCAAGTTTTTAGAAATTTCTTTCAATGAAACAAATAAAGATATCAAGATGATGTTTTGACTCCACTTACATCCATTATATATATTTTAAGTATGACAAAATCAGTTTTTATTTTTAAAAAACTAAAATTTCGTCGTCTATGTTTTATTTATATTATGCCGCCTTCGAATTGTTGGACAACATTATAGCTTGTGTAATAATCCGAAATAAATAGGCCAAAAAAATTAAAAAACTGCGTGAAATTTTGAAGGTGACTTTTGCATATGCAGAATGCAAGAAAATGCATCATATGCAGAATATGAAAATTTAACAAAATACGGCTTTGAATTTACATTTAATTTTCTCTCTCTTTTTTTTTTTTATTTAATGTACCGGGAAAAATACTAATTGTTCGGAAATTTTCCGAAAAATTCATATTCATTCCCCGGCAAATTTAATACAGTTTTTAAGTTTCCTCGTCTCATTTGTTCCAGAGTATTACACAAGCTGTAATGTTATATCCATCAGTTAAAGGCGTCCCTATACGGAAAATCTTATTTTCTTTTTTATAAAATCTTTCTGTCCTTAAAACAACGATAAATAGTATCGCCAACATCTTGTATTGATATTCTTATTCACTTCCTCGAGGAGAATCCGTAAAAACTTCCTCTCGTCCAGCTATCTGAAGCAGAACCTCTCTTTGATGTTGCATTTCGATGCCGAGTCAAGAGTGCGGTATCGAGCGACAGAGAGAAACGATACATAACGGGTCCAACGGAGGAAAACGCGCGTTTTATCCCGCACTACCGGTTGCGTTCCTTCTCCTTCCTTTTCCTTCTTTTCTTCAGTCCCTTAACTGCGCGATTGTCGATCGAGTGATTAAGCGTTCGCGGCTGAGAAACGTTAATTTTTATATTGTGCGTGTCACTGTCATTAAGTATTATTTATCGGTGAAAGTGTGGAGGACCGCCCGTATGCGCGCGCCTACAGAGCCTCAGCACTGTCTGTTCGTCATATCGTCTGGTTTTTAATTAGCTCGCTTATAATACGCGGCCGCCGCCGCCACCGCCGCCGCCGCCGCATCACAGACGCACCTGCGACCCCGGCAACACCTGCGACGGTCGACAATTTCGGCGAGACGCTCGTCCGGGATATTTTCTGAAATTTCGCCGTTAACTACCGTGCGGATATCTCGTTATTATTATTATTATAATTATTAGCGTGTTGCCGTTCATTCGCCCAAGATTGGGTTCCTTGTGGAAAGCTCCATCTATATGGGCCGATTGTGCCAACTTCTTGGTAAGTTAACTGATACACTGAGAGAAAAATATAGTTGCTTTTGGCATCAACTATACACTGAGAGAAAGTTATATTTAAATTAATAAATATTTCTTTGATGGGTGCCATTAATTAATATATTTACTTAAATCTACATTCTCTTTAAATCAAATATTGTTCACCTGATTTAAATAAACAATATTTGGTTTAAATAAAGAGAATGTAGGTTTAAGTAAATATGTTAATGGCACCCATCAAAGAAATATTTGTTGATTTTAATATAATTTTTCTCTCAGTATACTCTTTTGTGATTTTAACCACAAAAATAATTGGAAGAGCCATTGTTTTAGTAAGTGTTATCAGAAAAATGGTTCTTCTAATTATTTTCCTGGTTAAAATCACAAAAAAGTATAGTTCACGCCAAAAATTAATTAATATATTTACATTAATTAATATATTTACTTAAATCTAAATTCTCTTTAAATCAAATATTGTTCACCTGATTTAAATAAACAATATTTGGTTTAAATAAAGAGAATGTAGGTTTAAGTAAATATGTTAATGGCACCCATCAAAGAAATATTTGTTGATTTTAATATAATTTTTCTCTCAGTATACTCTTTTGTGATTTTAACCACAAAAATAATTGGAAGAGCCATTGTTTTAGTAAGTGTTATCAGAAAGGTGGTTCTTCTAATTATTTTCCTGGTTAAAATCACAAAAAAGTATAGTTCACGCCGAAAGCAACTATATTTTTCTCTCAGTGTAGTTAAATTATACGTCTGTCTTTGTTTTTCCTCCAATTTAGACAAAGGCAGGCACATGATTTATCTATCAGTTAATTTATCAAGAAGTTGAAACAACTGCTTTTATGTCGTGCATCACACATTGTCCGATTTGTGTGATTCAATGTTTGTTTTTGATTAATGTGCCTGTTAATTATTGATTATTGCAACTATCGATTCATCACTGGAACTATCGACGATTAACCTACTTCTATCAGAGTTCAAAATGACAGGTTTCTGAAAAAAAAAAGGAAAACCTATAAGACAGATGTTCATTTACTCTTATTGAGCTTTGCTCAATGTCGATTAAAGATGTAAAACGCGCGATTATAAATCTGAGTAAATTTTGCAAGAAGTTACAAATCCGCGTCATTTTTCGAATTAAATGGCACCACGATTTTTCCAAATTGTCAATAATCGTAGCTGTGGATTTTTTAATTTTTCTTTTTCTTATGCCGTGTCGGTTGGTTGGAAGATCACGTTGAAGAATTCCCTAGCGCCTTCGAGTGAAACGCTCGGTACGGTGAAATGCGCGAGGTGACAAGTGTCGCGCCGTTAAAAGTTCGCGAAACGGTCGCATGTGTCGTCTGCGAGAGTTCCATGATGAGGAACGTCGGCGGTTGAGG
>NW_022639505.1:513420-537198 GCF_010583005.1 Odontomachus brunneus | reverse complement strand
GGGGGGGGGGGGGGGGGATATTGTCGTTGCGTCGAGACCTTAGAGCATACAGGGTGTTAATTAAGTATATTGCCATACTCAACAGAGCGATTCTTTGGTTTATTTCAAGTAGAAAAGTTCATATAAACATGTGTCCTAAACGGCTTAGTTTCCAAAATAAAAAAATTTAAACGTGTATTAATAATCTATTTCGTTTAGAACAGCTTCCTCTAGTACTGGTGTTCTAACTGTCATAGGCTTTCCAAGATCAATAGAGTTCCTTACAAAAGAAACCTTTTCTCGAAGAAAGCGGTGAATATTCGCAAATATTTTACGATATGGTAAATTGCGTTGGGGATATCTTTCTGCATAAATACGCCTTGCCTTACGTGAGTTACCATTTGCAAGACCGTAGATAAAGTGCATATCTGCCATTCAAAAATTTGTAAACTTAGGCATGATAAAACCGATTTTGATGGACTGAAATTTGGCCCGAAAATATATGCACAAGCTAACGACCGCAGCAACATCAGAACTGAAGTCTATTTTTGATTTTATGACTTTGACTTTGACTTTGTCACTTTGTTTACGATCGTGCGAATGGTAACTCACGTGAAGCAAGGCATATTTATGCAGGAAGATATCTCCAACGCAATTTACCGTTTCGTCAAACATTTGCGAATATTCACTATATTTCGGAAACTAAGCCGTTTAGGACACATGTTTATATGAACTTTTTTACTTGAAATAAACCAAAGAATCGCTCTGTTGAGTATGGCAACATACTTAACTAACACCCTGTATATACAGAGGGGGAATGGCGTATGCCTCCTGTAGACCAAAAGTGTGTCCAAAATATATGCGAGAGAGAAAGGTATACATTCCTATTCATCCTCTGTGCGCCAAAATACGTCAGTTGTTGCTGGGCCCCAAAATTATTGGTTTCAATATTTTTTTACTTGAATTCTATCAACTTTACCGAAAAATAGCAAGAGACAAAAATTGTTCATTTTTTTCTCATAGAGCTCGGAGAATTTTTTTCAGAATTTTGTATTAACTTCTTAGTACTGCATTTTCTTGCGTTTTCTTGAAGTACTAGAATGTTAATACAAAATTCTGAAAAAATTCCTAGAGCTCTATGAGGAGTAAATAAATAACTCTTATCTCCTATCAACTTTATAACCTAACCTAACTTGTCAACTTCAACGCATGTGGACGAATAGGAACGTATACACGGAAAAAAAAGATGTGGTGCACCTAACAAAAAATATTTAGTTGTAAGCAAATAGCTGTATCATTCTACATATCTTTGTATGATAGTTATGTGTATGGTTGATTTGACTTACTTACTTTGATGTGTCAACTACATCAATGAAGTTGCGCGTGATTTGGTTGTGGCAACCAGAAATTAGTAAGGGGATCATTTTACATAGACAAGCTAAATATCGATATAGTTGCATTAATCAATGCTATATTGCAAAGCAGCGATGTTAGAAAGCAAAAGCAATTCACTACGCGCACAGCTAGAGATGTATACATATGAAAACTGGTTCTGAGTGTATAAATATACATTTGTAGTTGCCGCGTAATGAGCCGCGTTTGTATTAACCATGTATTATCACTGCTGCAACATAAGTAACTCAGCCATTGCTCTTTGGTTACAGCAACCACATAAATAGTTGTTCCGTATTTTACTATTGAATCTGGTTGGCACAATCAGATTTCTGTATGGATCAACTATATTGTTTTTTCCGTGTAGCTTTCTCTCTCGCATACATTTTGGACACACTTTCGTGCCAGCATTCCTCCTCCATGTGTATATGCTCTAAGATCGAGACGGTAAAGCGGCAGACTTCGCCGCTCCATCGTGCGAATCCGAATTTACTCTTTAACATTCTGCGAGAGCGAGACCGCGAATAATCGAATAACGAGCCCCACGCGACAAAAGCGATTATCATGTAGGATGGGGGACGTATTTGGTCATACGGCGATGAGAAACCGCGCGAGCAAACGTATCGCGAATAAGTTAGTAGCGTCGCTTTGTTAGCTCCGCTCCGCGTAATAATTGCGCGACGCGAACGTGCCCGCAAATCGATCATAAGGATTCGATCGATCGGGGAAACGCGCCAGTAAGCTGCCGTTGCAGCTAACGGGAGAAGCGAAATTTTGTGTAATTAGTCGCGGTGAGTCGCGCCGTGCTCGAGCGACTCGGATAAAATTATGAGTGCACGGAAATATTATTTGTTGCGGCAACAAACTAATTTGCTACATACAGACAGTTAAATATAATTCGCTGTGTTAGCTATACTGAGAGAAAAATATGGTTACTTTCGGCCCCAACGAAACTATTTTGTAATTTTAGCCACAAAAATAGTTAGAATAACCATCTTTCTAACAATATTAACTATTTAAATAGTTAGAATAATCATTGTGTTGGTAAATATTACTATAAAGATGGTTATTTTAATTATTTTTGTGGTTAAAATTACAAAAGTTTTGTTGGGGGCAAAAGTAACCATATTTTTCTCTCAGTACATTTTCTTTGCTGCAGGAACTTATTTTCTTGCTATGATAACAAGAAAATCTGCTCTTACAGCAAGAAAAGTGGCTAACACAACAAATTTGCTAGAGATGGACAACTAAACATAATTTACTGCTTTAGCTACTTTTTTTGTTGCAAGAGCAGATTTTCTTGTTATCGCAGCAAGGAAATTGGCTCCTGCAGCGAAGAAAAAGTGACTAACAAATTATGTTTAGCTGTCCATATGTAGCAGATCTTTTTTTTCCATGTGTGAAACTGCGATTTTTCGTCGCTCGAGCGAACAGCGGCCGACATGTGCGGCTTCGCGACGAGACCATGGGATGTTCGAGAGACAACGATTAAGTCCAAAGACTCGCGAGGACAGCGCGCATCTGAATAGTATAATAATAACTTTAATAATTGTAACTTTAATAATTTATATTACGTACAATCAGTCACAAATGTACACAAGCCAAAGAGTTGCAGCTAGTAAAGAAAGAAGGAAAGAAAGAAAAAGAGAGAAAGAGAGAAGGAGAGGGAGAGGGATGGAGTAACAGACGAGAGAAAAGAATGCGTAACACCTGACGTGCGTGCGAAGAAAGAAAATATGTTTCAGATGGTTTGAAAAATTGATTCTCTTGTCATTGATTGTAATTCTTCATCGTCCATGAACGCGTCGTCATTCGTCATTCTTCTTCACCGATCATTATTGTCGATGAATGAATTTATTATTATCATTATTGCTATCATCGTCTCATCACATTATATTATACATATATATATATATAAATATAAATATATATATAAATATATATATTATATAAATATATTGTACAAAACGTGATAACTACAAATCCTCGCTTAGATAATTCGCATAGTAATTTTCTGTACACACATTCGCCGCGGCAGAAGAGAAATACAATGGTATTTAAAAGATTCATCGAGATTGTTTTTTTACACCTACGTCCGAATGAAAAGAAAACATCTCGTCGAAAATGTCGAGAGAGAGAGAGAGAGAGAGAGAGAAAGAGAGAGAGAAAGAGATGCTTGTGTTTATTTAGACGTACATATATATGACGAAAGATAAAAGCTCGTTAATTTTCTTAAACATCTGCATCTCAATAATAACGGTTGTAGGAACCGTTGTCTTAAAATAAAACTGATATCTTGAAATAAAAATCTTTAATTGGCAAATGACATTTTACCATTGCTGACAATACTCTTCCTTTTTCACTATTTATCCATAAATTTATTATGATATAAAAATATTACAAAATTTGCTTGTAACTGAGAAGTAAAATTCTTTTCTCCATAAATTTAAAATTTTATGTATTTGTACATATCATATATTGTATTAATAAATTTATTAAATTACTGTAAACTATATAAAAAATTGTAGTAATGCATATCAATAACATATAAGAGAGACAAAGAGAGAGAGAGAGAGAGGGGGGAGAGGGAGGAACGGAGGGGAGAGAGAGAGTACTTTGTTATTGCCTGTACATTTTCGCACGAACTATGTAAAATTTGACTGATATTGAACTATATGTTTGGTAATTATCGATTTAAAAAACAAAAGTTCTATTATTACCGCGTTCTTATCGGTGACGTTGAAAATGTGCGATAATAACGACGTTTAGAATCGGAAGAAAACCTTGTGCAGCGCGCTATCATCAGTCGATTCAGTCAGGTATACCGACGCTTGCCACGTAGGAAACTCGCATGATCAGCGGCCGGAATCTTTTTACCATCAACTGGATACTTGGTACCGACAACAAGGTATATACTTTCGGCGTCGCGTTAAGCAAAATACTTTTTAAAGGGTCTGAAGGGTCAGGTTACCTGAAAACCGTGCTTGTTCTTTCACAATTTTTTATAGCAAACTGAATGAATATGCAAAAGTGTTTTTTTGAGATGTATTTATACAACATATAAAGAGAAGAAAAATATAATTTTGATGATCAAATATTTAATATAAGTGTATGGTACATACAGTTAAAATGTATTTCGTTTTTCTTTTCAAGGTCGTTATTTGCAGTAATATTTTAACTCTCGGTATTTCAATTAAGCTGAAATTTAGGTAGAAAATTTCCGTAAGCTTGTCGTTATCGTGTGAACCAAACTCGTGAAGATATTTAATTTTGAAATATTAATTTTTTACGTTTCATAACCATTTGTAAAACGTTTCGAAAACATTTTTAAATGATACACTGAAAAAAAATGTTTGATATCTGTAACTATAATCATATAGAGAAATAATTACTATAAATTATGATGAAGACAACCATTTTTTAGTCAATTGCACTATAATTTTAGTGATAATAATCTTACATGCATGTTACTACTACTATCTTCGCGTTGGAACAACTAAAAAATATAGTTGGCACCAAATTGGACCAAACTATATTTTTTGGTTGTTCCAACACGAAGATAGTAGTAGTAACGTGCACATAAAGTTATTATCACTACAATTATAGTGCAATTGATTAAAAAATGGTTGTCTTGATCATATTTTATAGTAATTATTTCTCTATATGATTATAGTTACAAATACCAAACATTTTTCTCTCAGTGTACGTGTTATCTAGAATTCCTGCAAAAATATCAATATTTAAATGCACTATTTTTTATTCTAAAATTATTTATTATAAAAATTTATTATAAAAATGATTACATCATTTCAAAATAAAAAAACAAAACATATTAAAAGCAATGTTTTATATATTTATTGTAAAATCTGTCATATATAACGCTAAGCGTTAGGCAAGAAACATATATGGAAATGTAAACAATTTTTTATTTTCGTTCTACCTAAAAGTAGACATTATGGCAGTCAAATTGTTCTTGCTTGCTTATGATAAGTTCACTAATATTCTTACTCAATATACACTCTCAACATAGTTTTATTAATAATGTTTTGCCGTTCAATTGTTTAATCACTCCCAACTTTCTTAATAATACGGAAAAATTTTGTTTTTCATACAAGACGTACTAATGATATGAAAAGATAGATAACTAACAATTTAAAGAATTTGCGTAAAATATAGGACAAATTTTATTCCGTTTCTTTCTGTTGTTTATTAAGTTTATTATGTTCAGTATTCGTTTTATTGTTTATTGTATTTATTTTTTGTATTATGTACACATAATACCTCTCAATAAACAATTCCTGGTGCTTTTAATATACAAATAATAATTTCTCTAGATTATAAACAATGTTTTCTTCAAAATTACAAAAGTTTATACTTCATTGATTGTGTGATTTACTAATGTTCTTTGAATTTTCTCAGTGGCCTATACTATCTCTTATTTTTTCGACGCCATGAGTATGTTTTTGTTTTTTGTTTTTATTTTTTGTTAATATTCAAGTTGCAATTATATATCAAATATTTGATCAAATACTTATAATGAAAAAAAGTGAATGTTCTTGACTGGCCAGGAAATATTTTCCAGACCTCAACCTTATAAAAAACCTCTAGCAGTTGTTAAAGTGAAAAATATCTATGAAAATCGTCACAAGTAAGCAGTGATGAATTGAGCGTCTGATTGATATGTGGCACAGAAACGAAGAAATCAAGACAAACTGTTTGAAATATATTGAAAGTATGCCTAGAAGAATTGAGACAGTCATCTCAGCCAAGGGAGATGTTACTAAATATTAATTGTATTAATTATGTTTATTTTCTAAGCTCACTTGTTTTCTTTTGTAATTAAAATATCATGTAGCAATAGTTAATTAAAATTAATTCGAATAAAAACTTTGATAATGTGGGTTTATTGCAACATCAATTTAAAAAAATTAATTTTTGTACTGAGGAATAATTTGATCGATCACTGTACTTTCAATACATTTCAAACAGTTTGTCTTCTTTGTTTGTGTGCCATATGTCAATCAGACGCTCAATTCGCTTAATCACTGCTTACTATTTGTGACGATTTTCTTAGATATTTTTCATTTTAATAGCTGCTAGAAGTTTTTTATAGAGTTAAGATCTGAAAAATTTTCTGGCCAGTCAAAAATATTCACTTCTTTTTCACTAAAAAATCCTGTGACTTTAGCTTTATGGCATTGTGCAGAATTTATTAATTATAAATATATATTCATCATTTAGATACCATTCCTGGACCAAGGATAACAAACAGGTATTCAATATTAGCTTATGAAATCGTCAATTTATGTGTGTAACTCTAATAATTTGATCAACCATTGTAAATTTAGGATAAGGGAAACCGAAGCTATATGGCTGCAGGAGTATGTCGCTTACGTGCTTTTTTAGTATTTATCTTGAGAGGAATAGTGGTGAAAAATCGCAAAATATGATCTTTTTAGGACATAAATATTTATTCCTGAGTTTTATTTAAATTGGAATAATATTACAGTTAAAAAATAAAAAATACTGATTTGCTAATAATGAAATAAATTTTCGAACCTCTTGAAATTTTGTATTAATATTCTCCATTATAACTGAATAAAATTAAGCGATATGTTACTAATTAGCATTAAATTTATTACAAGTGTATGCTATATTGTTTTTAGTGATAAATGTAATTTCCATTCATAAAATGATTAAAATAGAGCATATGGATGGATAAGATAAAGTCGGCCTACAATTAAAGGCCAGCAGGAGAACTGTGGAGGACTCTCGCGAAGAATCTGGAACTACTAATCAGGATACATATTTTACACGTGGCCTTCTTTATCCTGCGTTACTGGGTACCAAAATAACATTCGTATTTAAAAGGCTATGTTCGTATTTTGATTATTATAAAACAATATATATTATTAACAGGTTTGTGGTGGGCATTAAGGCCTTATGCTTTGAAAGCCTTAAAATCATGCCTAACTTTGACTTTTTATGAGTAAATAAATTGTTTTATTAAAAATCTGTTGAAAACACTTTATTATACATATGTTAAAGTATACCAAACAATTTTTCTTTTTTTTATGTACAAAATGACGGACTTTACTGCAAAACTATTTTTCATTCTCCAACAAAACGATGCAAAACGGTGTATTAAGAAATGTATAATCATCCTAAAAAACTTTTGAATTATGTAGGGATTTTGCAAAATATTGAAACCTCTTTTTGCAATTAACATTTTTGTACGAAATTTTCTCAGTCAAAATGACAAATTTTGTAAAAATGTCCATCATTTCATAAAAAATCAATATACTGCAAAACAGCTAAATACTTCAAGAGTTTTCAGCATATAGATGATAATACTTTTTTCAATTTTGCTCTAAGGTCAGCCATTTTTGTACATCCGGAATTTTGTACACCGTTTTGCACGGAGAATGAAAAATAGTTTAGCAGTGGAGTCCGTAAGTCATCATTTTGTATGAAAAAAATAAAGAAAAATTGTTTGGTATACTGTAACATATGTGTAATAAAATTCTTTATTTATAGATTTTTAATGAACAATTTATTTATCACAAAAAATTATCAATGTTAGGCATAATTTTAGGACATTCAGGATGGCATAAAGCTTTAAAATAGAAGAAAGTTACCTTTATTATGTTTGTACAGTCAGTTACAAGAATTAGTTGCCTGAGAAGTTGTAATTTCGAAATTCTGAAATATAGACCATCTAGGTCTTCCCTATTTTCTTTTATTGGATCTTAGCTAACATATATCTCAATAGTAACACAGATCTTTTGATCTGTAATATTCTAATGTATGCACGGAGAAAAATAATTTTGCTTTTTTAGCAAAATCGTCGTTGCTACTTCATATTCGTAGTGACATAAAAAAATGTAGTTGACTAACTAATTAAATAATTTTACTAATTATTCGTTATCAGAGTAGAAGTAGTTTCGTTGCCAGGATAGAAAAAATTTGTTGAGTGTATTTGTTCTAAGAATTACGTTAATTTGCTATTGATGCAAAATAATGTATCCTTAGCAGATTTATTTGCTATCGGAGCAAAACTGCAACTGCTTATACACAGAGAAAACGATGTGGTTGAATCAAATAAATACTTTTTTAAAATAGTTTAAACGAATTTTTTGACTGATCTAACAAAATTTTGTTCGAAGCAACAAAAATATTTGCGGCTTAGTTCCAAAGAAATATTTTTATTGTGTCAACCAAATAATTTGTTTGGATTCCAAAAGAAAAATTTATTTGATTCAATAAATCGTTCTCTCTATATATAAATCTATCATGGTTCTTACAGCAAAATAATTTATAGATTCAGCAAATTTTATCCAGTAAATAGTAATTAGTACTCTTAGCAAGTTTTTTTGCTGCCCATATAATAACGAAAAGATTTTGCTAGATCAGCAGAAAATTTGCTGGGCCAGCAAATTATTTTTCTCCGTGTATATCTGATCTCACTAAGAATCACTCGCTAAGAAAACTCGCTACAAAGCAGACTTTGTGTAAAATTTGTTTATAATGAATAACGTAAATTTAAGAAACTATTTTATGTTATAGAAATTACGTGTTTTAAAGCGAATAAAACACAGGGGATGTGATATCGATTAAAGAATCTTCAGTTTATGTAAGATTAACGTTTTATTCATAAATGTACAGAGACCTCCAGCCAAATGCCTATCAATAAATACATGTACACAATTAATTACTCTTCAGCGGATATTGCGATTACAAATTAAACGAGATACAAAAATTATTGCGGAGTTTCTTCGATTGCAGGTGGAGCGCAGCGACGAGGCACGTTTGATTACTCTTGTTCAGTCAGTTCAAAATTCTCTTGTACCATAAACTTTGCTAATACAAATAAATATGATTACTTTTATATGATACTTTAGGTTGAAATCGTCGAATAACGCAATGAACGCAATGAGCATAATCATTGTACGACATAATCGTTCGCACGATTCACTTTAAGCTATATATTTTCGTATTTTGTTTGGAAAACGTTTCTGAAGTTGTTCATTATCAAACATCGAGTAATCGAACCACCAATAACGCACCTGTCTTCCCGTAGAATCGCTAGAATTCCCATAGAATTCTTTGATAATCATATTAAACAAATTAAAATTATTTTTTCTTTCTCTCATTTCCTCTCTTTTATCGCATGAAAACTTCATTCTTGGGTAGAAGAAGCCGCCTAAACGGAGAATTTATAAAATTTAGGAAATTCATTTAAAAGTATGAAAAAACAATAATGTGAATAAACAATAACGACAATCAACAGATTCAATGGCAATTACCTAAAATTTACTTCATCGTAAGATACATTATTTCACAATTTTTGTGCTAGAAATTACAATTCTATTGCAATGGCGCTCGCGAATCCTATGTAACGTCCAATGCGATCTTGGGGAAGGACCGATCACCCGAGGACCAAGGATGACACGATCACCACGTGGAAATCGCATGCCCCCATTGGCACGTGTCTCGTCGGCTCCGCGTTGGTAAGTCTAGAGAGGGAAAGATGGAGAGAGAGAGAGAGGAGAGAAAGACAGAGAGTCGGGGGAGGAAAGGAGGGAAGGAGTGGGTGCTGATGTGACGCTGATGGACGATCGTGATCAGCGCGAGTCAAGGCTGACCGCGATCGCATTAAAGGCGGATACCGCGGTTGGTGTTGGCGACATAGTTCAGCAGCTCCTCGGAGTCCTCGCAGACAAACGGCTTCTCGTGGTAGCACGCGACGTCGTGCCAGGCGATGCCGTCGTTGTAGACATTGTTCAGGACGGACATGCAGGACTCGTTGGTGCCGTTGATGTCGTACTCGGCATTGTCCGGCTGTCTGACCTTCTTGTGGCCGGTCTGCGACCACGGGTTGAAGCCCCAGCCGTTCGGCGACTGATTTGTAGGCGCCATCTTCTCGCGATTCGCCGACCAGAACCAGCCGTAGAGGGACTTGGGCTCGAGGTCACGTCGGTTCTCGCAGCCCTTGAAGTCGCAGAGACGTCCGGACGTCCAGATGTACGGCACGTCGTCTGTGGAAGAAGAAGATAGATTCCGCATGAGAAAACCTTGTCGCTCACCGACACTATTGTCATTTCTCCGGATAAATTTTTAGGGAAAGACGAGTAAGACTTTCTCTCGAGAAAAAGCACTTTTTATGGTAAGAAATGATTCTTGACGAAATAAAGGCTGCTACAGTTATTTTATTTTCTTAAGACAGACGTAAGTTTCTTGTTTCTCACAACCCTATTTACATTTTGCTTCTTTTGGCATTAGCTGAAGACTCTTGCTTCAAATAGCTTACTATCTCATACATTTGTTGAAACTTAGTTAGGAGGTACAGTTAAATTGTTACTTCCACCGCGAACATTTAAATTGATTAGCTAAAAAGACTAGTTGGAAAAGTAGACTAATAGGTACATTGAGTTATTGTACCATGTGTATAATCTAATCACGACTACAGACTGCGATCTACTTGCGACTAGTATGCTAGGAAGTTAAGAGGCTGAAACATTCCATATACTTGATTTTGCAGTCTAAGAGAGTTTTAATTATATTGTTATATTGCTGCAGACGTCGCCATCACAGCTCATATAGCGCGTGATCATTCACGAATCTTCTTTTATTAAGGCTCCTGGCCTCTCGCATTGTTTATCACTTTTTAATGACATCAGAAGCGAGAAAATGCATGCTAAAAATTCTTGCAAAATACGTTAAAATAAAAATATATATTCATAAAGTAACACTTGCAATCGATTAAACAAATTTGTAAGATATTCCATGCACTTTCCTTTTGCTTTAACAATCAATAATTTGTCATAAATTAACGTGACATACAATTCATCTTCTTAATCTATTACTTCGTCTATTTCTATTCAGATTAATTTACAATAATTTATTGCTTGTTAGAACAAAAGGAGAGTGCACGAAATATCTTACAAATTTGTTTAATTGATTGCAAGTATTGCTTTATGGATATATATATTTATTTCAATGTATTTCGCGAGAATTTTTAGCATGCATTTTCTCGCTTCTAACGTTATTAAAAAGAGATAAAGAATGTCAGGAGCCTTAATAACTTAGAATTTTACATGGTTGTTCACAAAATGATGTAGAAATTTTTTATTCCGTTTGACCTAATTTACCTGTACATACATTACGGTTTCTCTGTGAGTTACCGAACAACCTGTATGGGTAAGTCAACAAAAAGTGAATACTTTACATTTTATTTTTACGTATTTTGATAAAAAATTTCGTAAAACATCTTATTTATTTCTTTGCTGACTTTACCTTAACTTTACCTTTACCTTTACTTTTGCAGAGAATGAGCGAGCGAGAGAGTAAGCGAGAGAGCGAGAGAGAGAGAGAGAGAGAGAGAGAGAGAAAAAATAAATAAGAAAAGATAACGATAAGAACAAGCAACTCCAGAGAAATACTCGAGTACTTGTGTAAAAACTAAAAAAACCAGATAACCCGAATTGACACCGACTCGGCAGAGTTTCCAAGCAAAATCGACTCGCAGAAGAGTCATCTTACTTTCGCCCGTGCAAAAAGATCCATTGCAGCGCGCGACGCCGTGATATAAAAAGATGAGACTCTCCAGCCTCAACCCACTTCGAGACCCCCGCATTTACCTTGAAAACTGCGGTTGCGCTCGTCCAGCTCGCCTCCGTAGCCCGGCCTCTTCGTCGTGACGTGTGTCGCTCTCGCGACGAGCGGCTCGTCACTATCGCGTGCGATAATTACGATTAAAGCGACAGCGAGATCTGACAGATCCGTCTGTTTGCGTATTCGCGTTGATTCACGGTTACCGAGTTATCAATTTTCGGTTCGCGTGCAACCACACGATTGACATCGAGGTTTCACTTGTCCGGAGCATCGATTAATCCGTCCTCAAATTAATTTGCGTCAACTCGACGTGTCGAAACGGCGCATCGAGTGATTACTCGTCAAACGAAGCAATCGAGGTAGCTTTTTAATTTTGATCAAATTTCCCAAAATTGCGTCTTGGGGCAAGGAACAACACTGGGGGAAAAAAATACGGAATCGAAAAGTTACGAGAGAGACTTGCTTTTAGGAACAAAATATGTCTGGATAAACACTTGTGCTCGGTTGAACAAATTGTATAGTTGCTAGATTTGGTTTTCGAGGTTGGAGCTGCGTTTTCTTTTGGTTCAGTTGGAAGCAAATAAATGACAAAAAATATATAAGAAAAAATAATAATGGGAGTGAACAATTAGATATTTGAATATATCCAGTTTTAGTATACTCAAAAAAATATAATCAAACTTTTAACAAAATCCTCTTGTGTCAGACACAAGTCCTCTTGTCTCAAGAGGATTCTTTTTTTTAAATTAAATAGAAAATATTCTAACAGCCAAAAAAAGAATTATAGTTGTAAAGTGCTATTTTGTGTAATTTTATTTTCTAAGAAACTTTGCTGAGTTTATCTTAATATTTTTGCACAGAAATATTTTTGCAGAGAGAGAGAGAGAGAGAGAGAGAGAGAGAGTAGGCGAAAGAGGAGGAGAAAGATAGAATAAGAGAGAGCGGGAAAGAATGAAGAATAAATAAAAAAAAAAGAATGATTAAAAAAGAATAAACAACTGAATAAACATTCGGACAATTTTGAGAAATATTTGTACTTGTATAACAAATATTTGTGTAATGACTAAAATACTCGGATAACCCTAATTGTGGAAATACTAAGAATAGTATTTCTATTCTAATGAAGAGAAATAATATTGTGCTTAATATATTTTTCTTTTGGTTTTAGAAAAGTCTTTTTGAAGTTATATATACGAGAATTCAGCTAAAGGTGACATATTGTTTTTTTTAAGTATATACTTAAGATGTATTTCCCTATACCGCTAAAGCCTCTAATATTAAATTATATATTTGCTACAAAGAATTATCAATTAATTAAATGGATAAGCTTTGATCAGCAATTACATCAACACAACTCACATAACAGGCGTGTCCCAGAAATGTATTAAAAACTTTCCAAAGATGCCCTACTTTTTTAAATGTGTTTTGAACGTCTTTAACTCATCAACGCCCAAATGTGCTGAAATTTTATGTTTATTTGAGTCATTTACTTACTTACTTATTTACATTTACGGAAATGAGGTCTGTTGTTTATAAGGAGTATCATTACTACCAATTTAGATGTCGCTCTATCGAACAGCTTTGAGAAAATTAAAAAAAAAATCGCAATTTATGCAAAATGTTTATAAAATAAAATACAAAAACGTATGTCTTTGGGGCTAATTTTTTCTTCTTTCGCTATTTTCTCCATAAAAACGTGTTTTGCTCGAGAAAGTGTCTAAAACATGTTTTCGACATTTTAACTTAAAAAATATACCATGGGTATTTTTTTCAACAAACATGGCGATACCAAAATAGCGATCAATTTGAAATGTTTAATTCGAATTTTCATTTATATTTGATAGTCGAAATTGTTTTACTATATAATTATTATGTAAATTACTATATAAATTACTATGTAATTTTGTAGTAGTGTCGACCTTAAAACAATTTCGATAACCAAATATAAACAAAAATTCAAATTAAACGCTTCAAATCAACCGTCATTTTGGTACCGCCATGTTTGTTGAAAAAAATACCTATGGCATATTTTTTAACTTAATGTGTCGGGAACACGTTTTAGACACTTTCCTGAATGATACTAACATGTTTTTATATAAAAAATAGCGGAAGAAGGAAAAATTAACTCTAAAAACATGCGTTTTTTAATTTTATTTTGCAAAAATTTTTGCATAAATTGCGCCTTTTTAAATTTTCTCAATGCTATTCAATAGAGCTACATCGAAATTGGTAGAAATGGTATTCTTTATAAACAACAGACCTCATTTCCGTAATAAAATAAATGGCTCACATCAACGTAAAATTTCAGCATATTTAGGCGCTAATGGGTTAAAACTTGTTTGAGACATACAGTGTTGTGTAAGCAACGCGTATTGCTGGGCCAACGTACAATTTATTTAATGGATACATTTTTCCCTTAAAGGGATACTGAAGCTGAAAACTTTACCGACAGAACATTGATATTTTTCTGTAAAATTCACATCGTATTGGACGTACAGTATAATTACAAATGCTTTTACACAATAAAAGTACGTCCAAAAATAAATTAAACATTGCTCAATATGTGACGAAAACGAAAAAGAAATTTCAAGTATAAAATCTCAATTAGTGTAATACTTGCCTAACCTAAAAGTTCCGCAGTTTGTATGTACCGAAAGTGTGGATGCTTCAAACAAAAAAATTCTGAAGAACATTGCCACATCTGACTTTAGAAGCTTAGAATGTCCAAAAAGTTTGCAGAAACATTCCTACACATGCGTGATTAGGTTTTCTGCTGAATATGGTAAAACAAAGCTATATACATTCCACTCTAAGAAAAGGCATGTAAGAGATTTAATTATTGCCGCTTTTTCGCGATGCTGATTGGTTCTCTCGCTTAGCTCACTTCATGTGAGCTGCGGCTTACTTCATGTCGTTTGCGCCTGTCAAATTATCAGGTAAATAACTGTCATCGTGTTGGTTAGCTCATGAAGAAAAGAATACAGAAGAGATATAAATTATAAAAATAGAAGAATAGAGAATAGAAGAGTAGAAAGAGAAAAAAGAAAGGGCAGATAAAGAGAGAAACATATTATTTAGGCAAAAATAAGGGTAAGAATAAGGTAATTTTATAAGGTAATTTAAAAGATTATTATAATAATAAAGATACTAAATAGCGCACGCCTGTAATGTTCTAGTTATATAAATTCTGTATGTATAAGAAATTCGAAAAGAATAGCGTGATTGTATTAGTGATGATTGTTCCTGCGTTATCGACGTTGTTCGAGTTCGTGATCGACTTCAGTATCCTCTTAAACGAGGAGGTAATCGCCGATTCTGTCGACTCGACCGTTTTTTCTCAGTGTACGCATCGCGACGAGATACATCGACAACTTTTCGTCACGTCTTACACGTCGTCTACGTTTACGACTCTTTGCAAAATGTTAAAAAGAGGACCGTTGGAGGAGCAGGAGCGGTAAAGGTGTCGTAAAACTGGATAAGTTCCGAGTAAGACCCTTCGGTTAACAGTTCCTCGAGTGCACTTAAGAGCGTCGCGCTGCAGTCAAAAGGTCTCCAGGAGACGCGGAGGAAACGAAGGCGGCTGAAGGACTCTTCTTCGCGAAGAAGAGAGAGGCGTCGTTAATCATCCAAATCGTAGACGAAGTAATGTACCGTGGCTCAGGCAGGATGATTTCGAAATTGCCGAATGATTATTTCGCGCGCAAATGAAAGTTGCCGCGGTGAATTGTCGGTGTCGATATTAATGAGCCGCTACCGACGGCTACGTCGCGATGCTGTGCATTGTGCTGTAACTTTCTAACCGAGATCGTGCTGTCGTCATCGTCACATATACTGTTAAATATTGGAGGGTCAAATTTAAACCAATTTCTTGAGTTAAATAATATTTAGTTATTATTTTTAACTATCATGTGTGTCAAAATTTACTATTTTAATACAAAACATGTGTTTAAAAAAACAACCATATCTAATAAACCCATTTAAAACACAATATTAAGTCATTTTTTACTAAAACAAAGGTTACATTAACGTATGCACGTATAATAAAAAATAAATTTTAGTCAAATTTAATAATTTCTTAAATTTAATAATTTCTTAAATTAAATTATTTAACTCCATTACATTAGTTAAATTAACGACATATTTAGTAGGAGCAGTGGCGACTTATAGGAATGGTTAAAAATAACTCAAATTGAGTATAATTTGACACTACGGATTTAACAGTGTAGGACATGCGGTGTCAAAAGGATCACTCAAGTCGGTCCTACGATCAAAAAATAAACCCATGGACTCGTGACTCATTATATGTAAAAATAACGTTAGCGTTACGGGATTTATACAAAAAATTTCGATGTTTGAGGGATGCTACAGAGTGGATGACAAACTCCAAAAATGTCGATAACATAATCGCCAGAACGTTAAGTTAGATATGCATTGAGACGGTCACGCTACACTCTCTTCACATTCCTGGCACATATAAATCTTACATATATATTAGGTGTACAACTTTGCTTCCGCCGTTTTTTTTCCAAATGTCGAGGCTTTATTGTAAAAAACTGGTTATACATTTATGATTCAAAGTATTGTCCATCGCTGGCCACTACTTTCTCCCATCTTTCGGGCAGCTTATGAATCCCGCGTCGAAAAAACTGGTCATCTTTTGAGGCGATCCACGAATCGATCCAATTTTTTACTTCTTCATAAGACCGGAAGTGCTGGTCAGCCAGGCCGTATGCCATTGATCGAAACGAGTGATAGTCAGAGGGAGCAACGTCTGGAGAATACGGGTGGGATAGGACTTCCCATTTCAACGTTTCCAAGTATGTCTTGACCACTTTCGCAACATGGGGACATGCGCAACATTGTCATGCTGCAAAATCATTTTATCGTGTCTCTCGTTGTATTGCGGCCGTTTGTCTTTCAATGCTCGGCTCAAACGCATCAATTGCGTTCGATACCGATCGCCTGTGATTATTTCAGTCGGTTTTAACAGCTCATAATACACTACGCCGAGCTGGTTCCACAGAGCATGACCTTGGAGCCGTGAATATTCGGTTTGGCCGTCGACGTGGAAGCATGGCCGGGAACTCCCCATGATTTTCTGCGCTTGGGGTTATCGTAATGAACCCATTTTTCGTCCCCAGTCACAATGCGATGCAGAAATCCCTTCCGTCTTTGCCTTTCAAGCAGCTGTTCACAAGCAAACAAACGCCGTTCAACATCTCTCGGCTTCAATTCGTACGTCACCCAATTTCCTTGCTTCTGAATCATTCCAGTGGCTTTGAGGCGTTTTAAAATGGCTTGTTGAGTCAATGATCGTGCCATTTTTCTTGATTTTGACACGAGTCTTGATCAAGTAATGCCTCCAATTCTGCATCTTCAAAAACCTTCTCTCTTCCACCGCTATGCCGGTCTTTGACGTCAAAATCACCGTTCTTGAAGCGTTGAAACCACTCACGACACGTTCTTTCACTAATAGCGGCCTCACCATAAGTATTTGAGAGCATTCGATGAGCCTCAGCCGCAGATTTCTTCATATTGAAGCAGAAAATTAAAACCTCCCGCAAATGACGAGAATTTGGCTCGTAAACTGACATTTTCAAACGAGAATAACTTTATGATGCTGACACAAATCGACTAATGGTTCTATGGGGTTATGTTGACAGATGCCCAAGTTTATTGTATGACGTCTATAATCTATTTATTTCGACCACTTACCGCTAAAGCCATCTATAGAAAAACGGCGGAAGCAAAGTTGTACACCTAATACCTTTTTTTAGAATATTACCTACATTGCACAAAAATATTACATCAACATTGAACTTAAAAAACTTTTAACTATGTTGCTAAAGATGTTCAGCCAGTTTAGTCTATCATGCCTGATATATTTTCTCACGTTTTCTCTACATTTTACAAGTTGATTGAGTAAATCTAGATATTTTTTCGTATTGATTTTTGTATATCTTGTAGTCTCATAGATAATCAAGTGTCATTAATCGTAGGTGAGGCTGCATATGAGTCATTCTCTTCATAATTGATTTAGTAGTAAATTGAATGAAAAAAGAGAAGGAGAAGGAGAGAGAGAAAAAAAGAGAGACAGCATATAGATATCGAAGCATATGGATTGAGTAGCTTAATTGACAAAGCATTTCCTTCCAGGTCTTTCTTATAATCATTAAAATTTGCTGCAAATATCTAACGATGTTTAGCGGTGCCATGTTTAGTGCTTTCCACTTTACAAGAGTCACATTCTAACGCGGTAATACATTATATACGCAAGATAAGAGATTGGGTAACTCAATAATTGTCCGATATCAGGGAAACTACTGTAGAGTACAGCTGGAAGAAGACATTTCGCCCACACGGGACTCGTACATCAATTTGTACTAATTATGCGATTTCGTAGCGGCCACACGCGCGTACATTGTAATGCGTAAATCAAGATAATTGACACGTGCATTATTATCAATCATATTACGACAATATTACTACCTAGTTAGTTGTAACGTCTTGCCTAGTTAGTTGTAACGTCTTAACAAGTAAGAAAGAAAAGTTCACGTTTAATTTTTGACCGAGTTCTTTTCACAGTATTAATTTTACTTGCAATGAACGGGAGGAAAGGCGACGTGATTTGAATAATTAAATACAAAAGAGAAAGAGTAATAAAGAATGAGTCAAGCGATAGAAATAGCTCAGATAACATACATGTCTAAAAGATGTCGTTTAGATATCTTATGAAAGACGTCTTATGCAACATTTTGCATTATCTGGGAGGTGATCATGCTGTAAAAGTTTTACAATGTAATCATTTCCTCGTATAAAAAATGGCTTGGCACTACAACTGAATTTCGTTAGCTTAGCAGATCTTTAGCAGTAACAAACAGCTAGGTTTTTATGTTAAAATAATTTACTTCTAAAATTTTACATAAAATTATTGGTTGTATCCAATGAAGTTTAATGTTATAGCACGATAGATATAATGTTACAGCAAAGATGATAGTAAAACATTAATAAAAAATATAGTTTATATCCACATAACATCAAATTCAATGTTATTATTATCAAAACGTTATTAATATTATTATCAAGACGTTGCTGTAATATCTCAGGAAAGTAAATGTTTTATATTTTTTGCAATACAATGTTGTAGTAATTTTCTCTGTCGGAGAGCAGTACGTTGATACTATTGAAACGTTAGTTGAAAATGGTACTGTATTTATATTTTGATAGGTACTGAAGTAATATTTTGATTTAAACACAAACCTTAAATTAACTTGGCAAAGGTTTATTAAAAGTCTCGGAAAGTAACATTATAAGTTCAGAATAACATCCCTACTATCTTTAGCAACATAATTAAAAGTTTTTAAATTTTAGCAACATAATTAAAAGCTTTTTAAGTTTAATGCTGATGTAATATTTTTGTGCTATGTGAATAATATTCTAAAAAAAGGTATTTGTTGAGATAACTAATTCTGTGTTGCTGTTATACTAGAGAAAAGTTGGTATACTAACAAAATGATTTACTGTAAACTAAAATCTACAATAAAATATCTTAAATTGGATTTGTGATCTTTATGAGCAAATGCATAATTGTTTTTATCAACAATTTCTTTACAAGTAAATTCACTCAGTCATAACATTACAGTTTGTTTAGCAAATTACGGACTTGTTGAATCAACCAACCTATTTTTTCCCGTGTAAATTCATCTGAAAGTTATTGTCCGCCCGGTAACTTGAAAGTACGCCAACATTCGTTTCGAATTTAACTCCCACTGGCCAATGTTTCTTTCGTAATTGAATACCGAATGAGCCGTATAAAGATTTACGATTAGTGGGAAAAAAGTTGCCACTTTAACCTCGATGAATTTCAGAACGTATCGAGTATATCTAGTAGAAAAATGTATCTTTCGAGAGTTACTAAAAAACAACTTGTCCCATTGAACATCAGATGATGCGTCCTGATGAAATTCATCAAGGTGAAAGTGTCGCAACCTTTCTTTCACCGACTATACGACATTACAACAGTTACAATGGCGCCAACGACAAGTCGATGAATTCAGCGAGACGATATACAGGGTGTCTCAGATTATTTATTCTCTGCAATTCTTATGGAAACAGATTGAGGTAAAAATTCTTCACTGTTTTGCGATATTCGAAATAATAATTGAGCTATGAAGTAAAAAGATTGGTGAATGATCACGCGTGATATGGCAGAATTATAGTGCCGATGTTATTGTGTGCTTGTATATTAAGACAAATTGAACAAAAAATTATTTTGAAAATAATTAGGTAGATTTTCAGTTATTAATGAAGGAAAATTGTAACATAATCGTATACGTTAATGCACAAATCTTCTTTAATTAATAACTTTAATTAATAACTTTAATTAATACCTAAAAATCTATGGTTATTTGCAAAATGATAGAGGACTTTTTTGTTCAGTTTGATCTGATGTATATAACAGCAGACGGCACCACTGCAGCTCATTTATCATATCACGCGTGATCATTCACCAATTTTAAACCCTTTTTAATCCTTTTTTAACCAATTCTTAACTCTTCAAGTCACGAATTTTTCTGCACAAACTTTTTCTTTGTTTAATCAATATCTGGAGGATTTAGGAGTCACTAATTACAAATTTGAAGTCAGTTTTTGAAAATTCAAGATGGCGGATTCAATATGGCGGACGACAATTTTAAAACTCCCTTGATTTCCGTGAAAATTGATATCCGAGGGTTTTTGGCGTTGCTGATCATGAATTCAAAATCACTTTTTTGAAGTTCAAGCTATTCATAGATTCAACTTTACTCATTTACAGAAAGAAATATAACTTATCCCGATTGTTGGTATTTCAGCTTGCCATATTGAGTTCACCATCTTGAATTTTGAAATTTTTGAGGTTGTGTCATCATCTTAAAAGGCATCAACCAAACCATTTTTTCCATTGGTTTACTTTGTAATATTTTTAGCAAATGAATTTCTTTAAAAAAAAAACTTTTTTTACATCAATTTATTTATGAATAATTAAATTTGTAAAATTTAATGTTCTATGCAGATGATTCTATTAGGAGAACATCTAAGCTTCATAATGAATCCACATTGAAAATAAATCTCTATAAATTAGTTTAAATTCGTAAAAACTGTTCTAAAGAAGGTATATCATATATGACTATATACACTATGACTTAAAGGGTTAATTACTATTTCGAAATTTATTGCGAATATCGCAAAACGGTACAGGACTTTTATGTTCACCTCAATCCGTTCCCACAAAAATTGCGGAGGAGAGTTTGGGACACCCTATGTACGCGTTTACGAGATCTCGCGTTCTGAATAAAAATGATTTTGCCAATGTGTTTTTTTCTTTATTCGCGAGGATTATCGCAACTGCAAGCACGATGTCAAGCACACTGTTCTTTATTCATGAACGTGAACGCGGTCGACTCCGGCCGACTTCGTCCTCCGATCGTGCACTGGTCTCGTACTCGCAGTTGCGACAATAAAGATGATTCACGGTGGAAGGATGCGTTATTCCCCGGTGAGAGTTTCGTGAGAGCCGGGGTATCGCGCGAGACAGCTACTCACTCTGCTGGATGAGCCTGAAGATCATGTTGTTCTCTTCTTGAGTTTCTATCGAGATGAGGTCCATGCAATACTCTCTGCAAATGTTCCTGGCGTCCAGCCAGTCCACCTTCTGATTGGCGTGAGCCGACACGTGTCCGCTATAGAAATAATTGTGACCTCGGAAGTTGAACTGCTTCGGTCCTGAAATATATATAGTTTATGTATAGCGAATTAATACGTTAAAACACAAGAGCTTTTAATAAGAAAAACTGAGAAAGATAAAAGTCTCAGGACTATGTAAATTTTCTTACACAAACTGCAATTGAGCTAAATTAAAGAAAAACCAAGTCAGATCAACAATTAGACGTAGCAATGTGAACTGCAAGATTTAGTCAATGGTAAAAGATTAACGAAACTGAAGCGTAGTAACATATAAACGCAACTAGATAGTTACATGCATGTGTGTGTGTGTGTGTGTATGTGTGTACGCGCGTGATATAGATATTCTTTCAACTATTAATAGATAATCTAATTGAATAATACAAGAATTTATATTTCTGGAAATATAACTGGAATTCAAGTAAATCAGACAAAAAAATTAAAGGGAGAAACAAGGGCGATTGGTACACTTTTTTAGAATTTCGACGTTACAACTTCTCAAACAACTAATTGTTGCAATTGACTATATATACTAAGAGAAAAATTATATTAAAATCAACAAATATTTCCTTGATGGGTGCCATTAACATATTTACTTAAATCTACATTCTCTTTATTTATATCAAATATTGTTTATCTAATTTAAATAAACAATATTTGGTTTAAATAAAGAGAATATAGCCCAGACAACATAATGTCTAAAATTTAGACATAAGATGTCTTAAAGATCATCTTTAAGATGTGTTTCAAATGATTTACGTATAAATGTCTTTAAGGCGTCTTAAAGATTATCTTTAAGATGTCTTATGTCCCGATTTTAAACATTATGTTGTCTGGATAGATTTAAGTAAATATATTAATGGCACCCATCAAGGAAATATTTGTTGATTTTAATATAATTTTTCTCTCAGTGTAGACATAATAGAGACAACTTTCCTTTATTTTTATGTCCGCAATGATTCTGTAAATTGTGTATTTTTTTGCAATAACTAAAATACAGACATGCTGCAACGTAGCTATTTTGTTTTGGTACCAAATCAAGTTAGCTAATAACTCGGAGTAAGAAGGATTTTACACACGTAAAATATGTATTTTATTCTGATTAGTACATTAAGAAAAAAATATTTAACAATTAATAAATATTTATTGGGAGGTACCATTAGAATGACCGAAAAAATATGTCATCTGGTACATATTTACTTAAACATGTTCCAAAAAAAATAACCTGCGATTTTACTTTTACTATTCCTTTCACAGTAAATAAATAAACAAAGTACATGGAATACCTCTTTGGATCACATACACACACACATATATACACAACTAGACCGGGTCAATTTTATAATTGTCACATTAACTATAAAGCTCGGTGATGACCTTTCTAGAAACTCGAAATTATTTTGATTTCTTGCGATTATAATATTTTAAAAATCTCTCTGTTCTTCATTAATAATAACTTCTAAATATACTAAGAAAATAATTTGCAAAATATAGGTATACTTTATATGTTAATAAATAAATAAATAAATAAATTACAAT
The DNA here is from genome assembly GCF_010583005.1 of Odontomachus brunneus. Taxonomy (NCBI): domain Eukaryota; kingdom Metazoa; phylum Arthropoda; class Insecta; order Hymenoptera; family Formicidae; genus Odontomachus; species Odontomachus brunneus. Next base: position 513,954 of record NW_022639505.1, on the reverse strand, counting down.
AATTTTTATAATTCTCTTAAACTTGTAATTTCAAGTTTGTTTTACACAAACAAAAAATTAAACTAACACAAAAATATTGCTGAAAGAATCAAGGTAGTTATTTCATCAAGTATAACCTTATAATTGAGTTTATTTATGTCGATTCTACATAAACACACACATAAACAAAATTGTTGGATAGATCTTTTTTGTAATGTATGTGTGGATGAAGATTCTTACAAAAGAGTATCGAAAAATATCAGGCGATAAATACAACCAATAACGTATCGGGTTATTTTAAGATCACGTCGTGAAACTAAATTTCGCGAGCTTATTTTGTTTCGAAGATTAAAATAGTACCCCAATATTTTTCTGAAGAATTGGGACTTTTAGATTGCTGTAATATACAATCTTTTGAAATTGAATTTATTTAATTCAACTCGAGTTATTTCGATGGATCTTTTTTATAGTATACATAACGTATTAATATGTACTATTGATATTAATATATATATATATATATATATATATATATATATATATATATATATATAT
>NW_022639505.1:512598-513373 GCF_010583005.1 Odontomachus brunneus | reverse complement strand
TATATATATATATATATATATATATATATATATATATATATATATATCGCGTTATTTCCTTCTTAGTGCTGAAAAGCAGATATTCTTAATATTTCGAGCGGGTTATACTCGACATGAGACTCGATAGTCGAGTACGAAAGTAACGTAAGTAGCGTTGTATTACATTATAATATCTATATTGTGCCGCGCGTCTCGATAAATGTGAATAAGAATATTAGCTTCTCTATCATCGTCGCATTATTCATGCAGTTGTCACTCGGGCTTCTGCAGAAAGAATGGTAAATCGTCGATTTTATCGAGCTTCGCAATCGCTCGTCCCTCTCTGTTGCTTTTTTGCTGTTAACAGGCTCTCGATTCGATTCATCCATAGCTAATAGTTCAGGGGTCAAACAGCTGTTGAGATGAAGTAATCCGTAGATCTTCGCTCGCCGCAAACGGGAACGTGTCTGGCTAAAGTCGACCGTCTCCAGTTGGAGCATAGAGGGCGCAAAAAATCACGCCTCGTTTGCGCGAAAGGTCGCACGAATCGTATGAAAAATTCTCTGTCTCGGTTCTTCGTCAATCATCGACGTCACGTCGTACTTGAGTAACCTAGTTAGTAATATATTAAATTACAAGTAGTAAATATGCTCTTTCTTATTTGAGCGAAGCTTGTCAACTACTTTATGTCGCATCTCAACTTTTCAATTATCTTATATATATATATATATATATATATATATATATATATATATATATATATATATATATATATATATATATATATATATATATA
>NW_022639505.1:490800-512394 GCF_010583005.1 Odontomachus brunneus | reverse complement strand
ATATATATATATATATATATATATATATATATATATATATATATACAGGGTGTCCCATTTTAAAAGATGCATCTTGATAATTCTTCAGTCAAGCATATTCAGCAAAAATGTTTCAGATAAAAGTTATATGATTCGATGGAGGACATAAGAAGGTACCATTGGTTTGATCTTGCGTGGCGCCGCCAACGTCAGATCGAGGTCAATTTTGCTTTTTTAAATAGAAAAATATTTTTTATTACGGAATTTTATTCTACGTAAAGAAACAAACAATTTTTGTTTGAAAACACTTTTTATACGACTTCTATTTTTAAGATATTTACGGAAATATCTACAAAATTATTGGTTTTAATAATTTTTTTCTCGAATTCTGTCAACTTTACTGAAAAATAGCGAGAGATCAAAATTATTAATTTTTTTCTCATAGAGCTCTGAGAATTATTTCAGAATTTTTTAATTAATTTTTTAATACTTCAAGAAAATGCAAGAAAATGCAGTATATATATATATATATATAGTTCCCGCACTTCATGTAAAATTCTTTGTTAGATGAAATTAATGGTCTTGAGTCGTTAGGCTCGTTCAAAAATGCGCTCTTCTGTCATCTACGCCAAGTTTCTAATAATGGATTTAGCTTGCACTGTTTTTTCGATAGTTAGATGAAAACTTCACCGTCGACAAGATCTTTAGTGTCAAAAAATACAAAACTCATTTTGAATATCATGCATATCTCTATTTCTCGTTTTCCCGCGTTGCTTATTTTTGTATATTTATTTCCACATTATTTTTTCATATATTTATTTTTATAAATTTATTTTATATTTATTTTCTATTCATTTTCGTACTGTTTATATTCAATTGTATTTAATTTTTATTTTATTCTTACTTCATTTTCTTTTTCCTTTCTGTACTTTATATTTATTTTTATATTTATGTTCCATTTTTTCATGTTATATTTTTCTTTGTATCTATTTTATTTTTCTCTTTGTAGCTCACATACCTTCTTAGAAAATTTATCATAAATTATTAATAAATATTTATATTTATCTATCTACTGTTACGACGCTAAATTCATTATAGCTAATCATCATAGTCAACAAATCTACAAAAAAGGAATCTCAAATATTTTTAATATAAAAATTAAGACTTAAATATACGAAATGCTTTTCTTCATTTATAGATTTAGTTAATCTACTATTTTTTAGTTCTAAAAAATATAACGTTATTAGCTTCTTTCTTTGATATTCATTAAATAACTTATTTGATATTGTATTAAATAACAATATTAAAAATTGCTTTCCTCGCTTCTTTCGCATCTTGTATCAGTTATACATTTTTAATCCCAGTGTACAATGAAAACCATACAAGTAATTAATAGCAAACGCTGAGCGAGTTTGTTTCGCTCTTTTTCAAGCGTATATAGGAACAGATGCACATAAACGACGCATGCAATTTCGGGAGAAACATCGTATTAAAACTTCCGAGCGAGTATTTTCTTTGGCTGATATTTGCTTTGAAATATAACACGTGCTGAATAACGTAATGTAAACAAATGTGTTCATCGAATAGTAAGTCGGCAAACGGAAACTAGCACTGAAAAAATGTTAATGCCTTGTTCTTGAATTAAAACAAAGCAAAGCAAAAGAAAAAGAGCTTATTAATATTATTATTAACACTAGGAAGTTCGGTGACGCCAACCCTTTTTGGATGTTCAAAATCACATTTTGACTTCTTACGATTCTAACATTTTAAAACTCTTTCTGTTCTTCATTATGAATAATGACTTTTAAACATACTCAGAAAGTAATTTGCAAAACACATAGACACTTTATATATTGTAAGCAAATTACTATCATTTTCATAATTTTCCCAAACTTATAATTTTCCATAATTTTCCCAACTTATAATTTTCTACAGAAAAATACTAATTAATACTTGCTGGCTTTTTAATTAGTCTACACAAAGAAAATAGTATAAATTATGCTAAATATATATTTTTTATAATGTTTCTTTGTAAACATTATGGACAATTATAGTATAAATTACTAAAGAAATAGTAAATTTGACGTTCTTGATATACACAATCGATTTTTTCAAAATCGTTTAAGTATTTACATTCATTCATTACAATTACTTCATAACAATCAATATTTTGAAACAAATGTATAATAATTTCAAGCATAAAAAATTCTCTCTACATAATCCAAGATTACGAAATTGTTTTTATAATTGTTATTACAATATTTTTTCTGTGTACAAAAAAACTGATAAACGGACACAGAATAAAATATAAACTTAATCAGATTAAGAAAAGAACTAAACTCTCAAATAATAGTTTGTACACTGTCCTGACAAGACTGGCAATTAAATAAAAAATCAAAATGACTGTGAGAACATTTTCTGAGAACATCTTAAGTAAATCATAAAATAATTAATCACGATATCATCGATCTCTTCTCCATTATTGTACCTTTGTGTCCTACATTTCCGTTAGTCGTGTTCTGTTTTAAAAGTAATTAAAAGTCAAACGAGATATTTTTCCCAAAGCACGAGAGAGAGAAATGGCGACAGCAAGAAGACCTTAGAGGAGTCAAAAATGAGTCCGTCGGGCACTCTGGTGTTAGCAGACGTTTCGCGATTTTGCATATCGTCGTTGCTTCGGCGCGTTTCGTAATTTACACAGTTTTCCGTGTCTCTCACGGGCGCTACTACGCGAGCGTGGACATACGCCGTTCCGTCTCTGGATATCCCGCGCTTCGTTTTACTCGCGGCGGGCAGGGAATCTGTAATCGGAGGCGGCGGCGGCGGCAGCAGCGCGTCATTATCGTCCGCTTTAAATGTCAACGGTCTTACACTTTTTCCCGGTATTTATGCAGGTATGCCTCTCCCTGTCGACGATTTACGACGTGTGTCTCATTATAAGCGCCTAACGCCGCATTACGAAACATACATGCACACGTATCGTCGGGCCGCCGCGTTACAAGGAGCGTCTCTCTCGCTGTGACATAACGTTTTATATTCCGCGTGATCCCCTCGCCACATCTGTTCTTTTTCCTCTCCTTCTTCGTCTGCCTCTTCGTCTTGTTCTTCCCGCGTTGCTTCTTGCACTCCAAAAAATGTCTTGCTGGTCCAGGTAGGTTTCTAAATGTCACAGTTAAAAGTTATCGGTGTTTTCTGTATCTGTTAGAAAACTGTCTGCGATACGTAGAGTTTACAGCGTTCTGGCAATATCTGCGAGCAAATTTAGATGGTGCAAGGATTATGCATTCGTTTGTCTCTCGTCATGCTAATCCTTTCTGTCGACACAGTCAGTTTTTATAAAATGTATAATTGGCTTTAATCTGGATGGATGCCAGATCCAGAAGAGACCTTTTTGTTAAATTTCACAAATAGTCCAGGTAGAAGTTCTATCTCTGTCATCTGTATTAATTAAAACTTATATGATATCGCAGTTCCAAATAGATAAAAAGATATCTTTTTACTAAAAGATATCTTGCCATGTCTTAAGATATCTTACATTTTTCGAAAAGATATCTTTTCGAATTTTTTCGAAGATTTCTTTTAGAAAAAAGATATCTTTCAGATATCTAAAAGACATTTCATGCAACATGTTAAGATATTTTTAAAATCTGGGAGCAAGGTAGAAAACATTTTATGTGACACTTTAAGAGATTTAAAAAAATTTTTTAGATATTTGGAAGATATGCTTAAAACGTTTGAAAAATATCTGAAGGCATATTATAGAAGTTTAAAAGACATTCCAGAAAATATCAAGATTCTAAAGATATCTAAGAGATAACTTATTATAGATATCTTATTATAGATATATTGTTTTAGATGTCTTATTATTGATATATTGTTATAGATATCTTATTATAGATATCTTTTAGATATCTTCAAGACCTTGATGTTTTCTGGGATGTTGGCCAGTCATTTATTTATTTCAGCTAATTTCTCTAAATAATTTTTGTTGCGACTAAGATCTTTTTTTTTTTAATACAAGCTTCGCACGGGTCAGTTTTTCAAGTTGCCGCTTATTGTAACATTCACGATTCATATTTCGCCGTTATTGCTACACCGATGTTGTGCGGTTTTACGCGAATTTCAAATGTCCGAAAATGTTTCCATCCTCCTTCCCGTTCTCTCTGCATGTCTGTTTCTCTCTCTCTCTCTCTCTCTCTCTGTCTGTCTATCTGTCCGTCTCTCTGATTGCATATCGGATAACAGAAGATTTACATTACATTCGAAATTCCATATTCGCCAAACTCGAAAAGAGACACCGGAAATTTCAATTTAGTACACTCGTTCCATCGAAAAACAAAATCAACCATTCCAACGAGAGAACGGTGGAAAAGATATCAATTCAAACAACGCTTGACATACATATCCCGGGGTGTTTCCGCAAAAAATCTACATCATCCCAATCAGTTATCCGCGAAACTACATGAGAGAGAGACATCAAAAAAACAACATATCTGAATATTCTCTAAGTTTTTCTCGACCTTTCGCTATACGATTTGCGCGCTATAACATAAAACGACATTGCTTCCACGTTCTTTTCCAAAGAAACCAATAAAAGAGAGATGTGAGAGAGATATGAAATTTGTAATAGCAATGCTAATGGCAATTAGTTTCCGGATTGTTGTGCGATAAATTCATTTTGTACGTCCGATTGGCGACATTGAGGTATGCGTCGAATTGGTATTTATTGCCGAGTCAGGCACAATAAAAGAAAAAAAAGATAGAGAAAGAGAGAGAGAGCGAGAGCGAGAGCGAGCGAGCGAGAGAGAGAGAGAGAAGGAGAGAGGCAGAGCTATCAAATTTAAATAAAACGAAGAGCCGAGCTGATTAAACACGCCGAGCTTCTGCGTGCGTCCTTTATGTTTTACTGCTACGCGTCCTTGTCAACGTGCGTTTTCAGCCGATTGACGATTTCGCCTAGTATTCTCGCGGAAGGCTAGACACGCTAATGTCAAAGGTCGGCGACGCCAGTCGCGGTGATTTTGCAGACGACCGCGATTTTTTTTACACGCGTCTTACAACATTTAACAATTTAACAAACGACCGTCTTCGCGACCGCTTTCGCAGCAGCGGTCCATCCGTAAACGTCGCGCAAGAACTTTGAACGAGAGAAGAACGAAGGAAACGCGAACTGCCCGGTTCACGTTTGGTGTATCGCGGGAAACGGCCGTAATTTTACACGCGCGAACATCCGCATCGACCACGGAGAAGCGATCCGTTCTCGCGCGTTCGAACGGACTATATTTTACTCTTACAGTCGATTACGCACGGCAGTCGTGCTCGTTACATTGAAAAGACAAAAAAGTCGGACGGAAAGAACTAAATCTCTCGGAATTTTGCAAATTCGCTGAACAAACTGCAATCGACAAAGAGTGAAAGAAAAAATAATTGTGGAAAAATGGAATCAAGTCGACAATCTAACGTCGTTATTTGAACTGCAGAATGTAATACCGATTGTCGCTACCAAATGTAACTTCGGAGTTTAGTCAACAGTTAAAAATTAACAAAATTCGAACGTAGTTACAGTACCCTCCATAAGTTTGGAAACACAGATAAAAGATAAGGATATTAAAATGGATATTTTATTATAATTCTGTTTCGCGTTTACCTTTACAAGATCGACATTTATGTCATTTGATAGAGCGAAGTTTCAAGTTTAAAAATTCACTTTCTGTATTGCTGTGCAATGAAGTTTAATGATGTCATGAGCAACCGAAGTCAAAATGCTCAATTTTATTTTAACCCTTAGTAGTTCGGAAACACAAAATTGTAGAGAAATTTTTTCACATATTAAATTGTATAGAAAACTTCAATTTTTTACACGGAAGAAATTAAAATTTTGTCAGATTTTTCTTGCGTTTGAGGCATGTCTTAAATTGAAAAGAAAGTTTTCCATTTTGTCCATTTCATTTTCATAAAGACCAAATTACACTAGTGATTCGCGATTGGCGGTTAAAGATGATATTTTGACGAATCAACGAGCTTCAGCCTTGGCTTGCTTTGTTCCAATTGGTCCAGTTCCAATCTTCAATCGTGAATTGCCAATCGCTAGTGTAATTTGGTCTTTATTAAAACGAAATAGACAAAGTGGAAAATTTTCTTCTCAATTTGAAACATGCCACGAATGCAAGAAAGAATCTGAGAAAATTTTAATTTCTTACATGTAAAAGATTAAAGTTTTCTGTACAATTTACTTTATGAAAAAATTTCTCTACAATTTTGTGTTTTTGTATTACTAAGAGTTAAAGTAAAATTGAGCATTTTGACTTCGGTTCCTCATGACACCATTAAACTTCATTGCACAGCAATATAGAAATTGAATTCTTAAATTTCGCTCTATCAAATGAGATAAATGCTGATCTTGTAAAGGCGAAACAGAATTATAATAAAATATTCAGTTTAATATCCTTATTTTTATTTGTGTTTCCAAACTTATGGAGGGTACTCTGTATATGATGTAGATGTTCTTTTAAGAATTATCTAAATTCCTTGGAATTTTACTCGAGAAGTAGAGTGAGCATTGAGTCATTCGAGTTCGAGTAATTTTTATTTATGTTAAGTGAATTCTCACTCCACTTTTTCTCTCTCTCTCTCTCTCTCTCTCTCTCTCTCTCTCTCTTTCTGAATTGTGGAGTACATATATATAAATATTTTTATTAAAAAAATAAAAGAATGAATCTAATATATTCCGCCATATTACAGAAACAGCTTTACTTTAATGGATTGAAACATTTATTTATATAAAATCAGAATTCAGTCTAAGCTGGAATCAAACATTCGCACTTCCGGATTTGTGTAGCAGTATTTCCATTAACTGCTTCGAAAATACTTTTCAATTATTTTGACAAATATAAAAATTACATTTCAAAAAATTTAGAGAGAATTAGAAAACTGATTTAATATTACATAATACTATAATAATTTATTATAAAACTATAACAATTTAATTGCATAATACTATAATAGTTGTATAATACAATAATAATTTGCAATAATTCTACTCAAGTTTTGCTCGCAATTGTAATTGTGTATGAAAGATTAAAGAATTCAGGTAATAAATAATCCTTGCCACCTGTCGTAGCATTGAGGCAACATTTAGTTCAAATTGATGCAGACGTCAAACTAATGCGTATTTTTCCCATCAAACAGTTAAACTATTGTTGGCAACATTGTCTCTCATGAGTCTAGGTGGGATTTTTATCTCATTGTATTTTAGTAATAAAAATTACTTTCCCTAAAATACAATCAGTGTATTCTTCACTAAATACTAGTAACTGGTAATCATATTTTATCTTATCGTATTTTAGCAATAAAAACTACATTCCCTAAAATACAACCAGTATATCCTTCACTAAATTGAACCTTCAACTTTCATATTTTGTGAGCGCAAAAATTTTAATGGGTTTCTTAAGACGAATTCAGATTTGAATCAGTTTAATTATCTTAAAGTAAAATTGAAAATAAATATTAATAAAATGCTTCTGCGTGTATAATGTACTAGTTTCGGAGAGTAACAAGATTTTGAATACCATGAGAAACATTTGTGATGTATTTGAAGAGAATGCTGTGTCGATTCCAACTTGCGAGATTTCTCTACAATTTTGTGTTTTCGTATTATTAAAGGTTAAAGTAAAATTGAGCATTTTGACTTCGGTTTCTCATAACATCATTAAACTTCATTGTACAGCAATATAGAAAGTGGAAACTTAAACTTCGCTCTATTAAATGACATAAATGCCGATCTTGTAAAGGTAAGCGCGAAACAGAATTATAATAAAATATCCATTTTAATATCCTTATTTTTATCTGTGTTTCCAAACTTATGAAGGGTACTCTGTATATGATGTTCTTTTAAGAACTGTCTAAATTTCTTGGAATTTTACTCGAAAAGTATAAATGATTCGCAAGATTTCAACAGGATGACTTTAACTTCGAAGATCAATCACGCTTCAGTCGACCTTCTGGAATTGATGATGACATTGTGGGCAATCTAGTAGGCATCGATTCATGAATTTCAATACAAGAGATCGCTGAGAGCCTAAGGATTGACAGATCGACAACATTTTAATATTCAAAGGAACTTGGATATGATTTAAAGCTCGATGTTTGGGTATCTCATCTGATAAGAAAGAATAAAATAAGCCGAGTCTCTCAACATCAATTCCTTATTTAGCCGACTAAAAAGTGATCTGTTTCTGGATTGATTGGTGACAGAAGATGAAAGATGGATCCAATGCAATGATGTGGAACGAAAAAATAGTTTAAGAGGAAAAACATGAACGCGATGAGTCTATGATTTGCATCCCGAGAAGGTTATATTGTCTGTATGATGGGATTCTTGTATCTTTGATCTTTTATGAGTTATTCCTAGTTAGCAAAACGATCAATTCCGGTAAGTATTTAACTTGGGTAATTTGAAAGTAGCAATTAAAGAAAAAACGTTTGATTTTGATTAAACGAAAAGAAAGACGTTGTATTCTATCACAACAACGCTAGACTTCACACTTCGATGCAAACGCAACGCAAGCTCAGGGAACTAAGTGGGATATCCTATTACATTCGCTATTATATTCTCCTGATATTGCTTCGTCAAATTATCACTTGTTTCGATCGTTACAAAGCAGTTTGAACAGTAGAAAATTTGCTTCTTTTCACCTGCAAAACTACGTTTCTTCATTTTTAAACGAAAAGCTTTTCATAACAGAGGCATACGAATGCTGCCAAAAAGTTGGCGAGAAATAATAGAAAACAAGTGGGATTACTTAATAGAATATAAGTGATGAATATAAGTCACTTTTAACAAAACTACTTGGTCTATTTCTCTATCACAAAATCCACCAAAACTTTTGCATTCACCCAATATGTATAGCACTGCAATTAATTAAATCTCACTGGAAATTATTAATTAACAATATTAATTGATTAACGACTGTTCTCATTATCGATACATTTTGCAAACACAAGTAGTGTCATCATATATAATAAGAGTCATTAGTTTTACCGTCACAAACGCAAAAAAAAATAGATCTGGTACAGTATATAATGAATTTGTATATTATAGATTTTACAGTTTTACAGTTTTAACAAATTTTAAAATGAAAACATCTTTATTAAAAATCAATGAATACTTTATTAAAAATCGATAAAATAGTCTTTTGCATTGATGCACTGATGCACTTTAAGGAAATAATAAATTCTTGATATACATTGTCTCTCCTCTCTAGACTGACAGCTCTACAAGTAAGTGCAATTTATTATTATTGCGAAAGTGGACTAAACGAAATATTCCTATACATTATTAAGATGTATGAAAAATAAAAAATTATTATTATGGAGAATATATAGTTTTCACTGAAAGTATAATGCAGCATATTAATAAATTATTATATTGTATAATATAAATATTATATAATAATATTTGAATTCCTCCAAAATGCTTGATTGAAACATAATGAAAAAAATCAAACACTATCACTACATTACTAGGAACGATAATAAATAAAGAAAAGTATTTTTGTGAATAGAATTAAGAATTCAGGGTTCAAAAGATTAATATATTAGATTTCTTTTGCCTAATTAAACTAAATTTGGAAATTGTTTCATCCAAATAAGAGATTAAAGAAACAAAAAAGTCTTGCTGAAAGAATCTGAGTCATTAGTTCGTCATATGCAACTTTGAATTTGAGTTTAACTCAACGATTCGAGCTATTTATAGTAATCTTTTTACAGTGCATTTTAATACTTTTAATGGAATTATCAATGAGGAAGGAAATGAATGCGATGGGAGAAATATTACGGCCGAAAAGAACCATGTAAACATATCATTTTGAAGGCATGGAAACAATTCGTTTTTTTCAATTTTTTGCAGATTTTTTTGGTTTTTTCCAAAGGGTAGAAAATTTTATTTAAGAATCATGCGTGTTTGGTTAGAACCTGTCACATTTGTTTTCATTTATAATCTTTACAGGTTTTTTGGAAACGCCGAGTATTCATTGACTAGACCGGTTAATCTGGGTATCGCCAAAAATCGTTGCCCGAATTTAATTTGGTTGTATCAGTAATCATCGCTCACGCCTCTCATTATTGCGAAAGAACCGTTTATGGTGTTATATTGCGCTGAAGATGGCTCGGAATGATTCCGAAACGGATTTTCTATAATTTTTGTTAATTTTTTAAAAAACTTGGATCAATCGCATTAACATTCTCGCTATTACACTGGCGATTTTTGACTTTCATTTGTCTTGTATTCTCCTGTCATTAAACGAAAGCACATTTGTTTCTTTCCATAAAGAAGATAATAGCGTTAATTTAACTATAATTAAATGAATTCCCTCCTCCAACAAGCAATCTGCTAGCAATCTTATGACAAATTGGGCGTGATTTGTCGACAAACCTATAATCATCTGTGTCTGCAATCTATTGTAGTTCTCTGTCGGCAGAGTTTGCAAACAAAATCTGACAGCAGATTGTACATGCATCCTGTATATTTGTGGGTTATTATTGCAATTATTATTATTATTTTTATTATTGATTTTATTATTATTACTTATTATTATTTTATTATTGCAATTATTATTATTATTATTATTTTATTATTGCAATTTTATGTCGATTATGTCGATTATATGATAATCATTACGTCATCACAAAGAGTGTTTTATACTAAGAAGTTAAATAGCAAAAACAGCAATTTTTTAAAAAGAACTAATTTTTCGGGAAAGAACCGTTCTCTTCCAACAAATTAAAAAACTGGTTTTTCAAGGACTATATGTAAATATGAATTTCAGTATCCCTTCGAGCAAGGTTTCTCCGCGGGCGATGAATCGTCAGCCAGTCGAGCGCTCGATTCGAGCACTCCGCCGTGGTGGAAAGGCGATTTGCGTGTGCGATTGTATTGGGCTCGCGCGCGCGCGTGCGTCGAGGAAGAAGGACTGTCTGTCAGGGTTTACCACATAGGACAAAGTCGTGATTCCCGTTGTCGGTATAAATTTAACGTAGATCTCGTAATGGAAGATAAGGATTATCCCAGTCGCGCGTCGTTATTTCCAAACGACGCGTTATGCGGCCCCGCGGCGCTTGATATACGACGCCTGGATCGAACCGAGCGTTTCGTAATACAACATCGCGCTCCGATTATTGATCCACCCGCGGCTCCTCGTGCACACGAGTGAAAGTTGCACAAAAATAATTTAAAAAGTTTAAAATCAGAGCCTTTATCTTTATTAATTTAAGAAATTTATTCACCAGGAGTTTGTTCATCATATTTTCAAAACGCCCGAAGGGCGTCTTTTTAGTAGCACGTAACAAGGAAGCTATTTATTCAATATTTATAGGACAAAAAAATTTTAATACTTTTTAAGGCATAAGGATATTAAAATAAATATTTTATAATAATTCTGTTTCGCACTTACTTTAAAAGTTCAGCATTTATATCATTGGATAGAACGAAGTTTCAAGTTTAGGAATCCATTTTCTGTATTGCTGTGCGATGAAGTTTAATGGACTCATGAGCAACAGAAGTCAAAATGCTCAATTTGACTTTAACCCTTAGTAATATGAAAACACAAAATTGTTGAGAAATTTTTTCAGAAAGTAAATCAGAAAACTTAAATTTTTTACACGGAAAAAACTAAAAATTTTGTCAGATTTTTCTTGCGTTCGTAGCATGTCTCAAATTAAGAAAAAAATTTTCCATTTTGTCCATTTCGTTTTCATAAAGGCCAAATTGCATTAACGACTAGCGATCGACGATTGAAGATTGGAACTGGACCAATTGGAACAAGCAAACCAAGCTTGAAACTCGTTGATTCGTCAAAATGTAATCTTCAATCGTCAATTGCGAATCACTAGTGTAATGTGGTCTTTATGAAAACGAAATGGACAAAATGGAAAACTTTTTTCTCAACTTGAGATGCCACGAACGCAAGAAAAAATCTGAGAAAATTTTAATTTGTTCCGTGTAAAAGATTGAAGTTTTCTATACAATTTATATTGAGAAAAAATTTCTCTATAATTTTGTGTTTTCTTATTACTAAGGGTTAAAGTAAAATTGAGCACTTCCGTTGCTCATGAGTCCATTAAACTTCATCACACAGCAATACAGAAAATGGATTCTTAAACTTGAAACTTCGTTCAAATGACATAAATGCTGAACTTCTAAAGTAAGTACGAAACAGAATTACTATAAAATATCCATTTTAATATCCTTATTATAAATAACGAAATTAAACTATAAATAATAAAACAAAAGCAACATAGTCTTAATTTAACAAACTAGGTAATGCGTGTGCATAGAAGAATGAAATAAAAAAATAAGAATGTGATAGGAAGAAGGGAAATGGGATATATCGATATCTAAATAGACTTTCATAGTTATTACGACGTGAAATAATCGACGAAGAAACTCTACAATTTTTTTTAATTACACACACACATACTACATGAGAAGAAAAAACATATTGTATTGAATTAAATTTAATAATATGAATAATAATAATATAATAATATGAATTTTTATGATATTGATGTAACTACAAATTTACCAAGTCTTACATTCAGATATTTATATTACATTTTGCATGATATATTGTTCTGAGTAAATTTTAATCACATGTGTCCTTTTATATTTTTATTTCGCCATTCTAAATAAATACGATAAATGTGACTATCATATAAACCATTTACGCTAAGAAAAAGATACTTGAAAATTTATTTGTAAGATAAATGTTTATTTCGCAGAAATATCTCTAAAATAAATTTTCAAGTATTGTTTCTCAGTGCATACGGGACGCAATCTTTGCAAATCGACTAGTAAAGCTACTGCCAAATTTATTTGTTACACCTGTCTATATCTACACAAAAGTAGAGGAAAGTAGTCAAAAGTGACATAGGCCTCCTAAAGCGACATACCTCTATATTTCATATATTAAATGTTGTATTTTATCGAAATTGATATAAACGTAATTTATTTTATTAGTTAAGTCATGAAAAATTCATACTTGGTATATTTCTTGTTCTTTTATATACTAAATTAGCAAATCGAGTTTTAGAAATTCGCGAGTTTTATTTTTATGTTCTTATTTTTATTGACGAATTACGTAGACTAAATAGCGACAATTATCTTTTTGTTCAATATTAAGTTTTTGTATATGCATTTGGCTTTTGTGAAAATATTTTTTGAATATTTTTATTTTTATCGCTTTTTTACTGTATAACTTGAAAAATTTTATGAGAATGTTTCTTAAAGTGACATATCTACTAAATAGACATATCTACAGTATGCGATAGGTGCGATACTCTATGACTAACATAACATAATTCTAACCTCCCATTGTGACGTGCATTTGTTTATTTAAAGTTTAAGTTTGTTTAGTTCAAAAATATAACATATGTAAAATATGTGAGAAATGAAAAAGATAAAAATGCCAAAGATATGTTTTTATTTAATTATATTTTCCTTTTGTAACATTATATTTTGAATAAATGAATATTATTCAACATTAACCGCATTAATGAAATTATTTATTATCAAATATTATCATATATGCAACATGTTATATAACTTCCAATAGATATGTCGCTTTTGGTATCTATTTTCTTTGAACTCCATTTTCGTGCGTTGAAAAAAAAACGTTTTTTATTTTAAACCTAGAAACAATTTTATTCGAAACATGATATTATCTGATTGGAGATATTTCTAATTACATGTATATATATTTACATTTATATTTTGAGCTTTACATTAAGACATAACCTGCAAAAACAAAGTGGTATGTTGCTTTTGGTGTCTTTATTCTATATTAAATACATTAAATGTCGTGAATAAACTACAATAATCATATATCAGTGGCGTCATGTAAGTCTCCATTATGTATGTCTACGACAGACTTTTACGGTAGTTTTACTTTAACATCGGCTTTGGGTTAATCGTGGTTAAACGTGAATAAGTGTCAGTGCTGGTATCGGAGTCAGCAGTGGGACGTTTTGCGGAAACCGTCATGAAAGCGATCTCCGGCGGTTCTCGACTATTAAGAGCTCCATTGGATGGCCATAAAATATAACGAAACGTCGTGTTACGTCTGATTAATGGATAAGGCGAGTAACTTTCGAGACGCGCAGGTGTAATGCGCGACCCGCTCGTCGAAGTGGCGTATATTTATAAACAACAACATTTATCACGATATTCTGCCGTCGCGGGTTTAGTAGATAATTTATACTCGCATTGATCGAAGTCACGTGAAGGTATCCAATCGAGGCGTGCGCTGCGGAGGTGAGTGCACGGTTTTACTGTTGTCACGTGGAACTGACATAAGTTATGCATCGGACGGCTGCATCGAGCGGAAACTGACGTGTAAATATTGTAAAACATATTACGCGTGCGTAACTGCGCGCGCCACTGCCATTGTTTGCACGGCTATTCCTGTCTCTGGATCGATAATCGATGTAGAAGCCCGTGAGACACGAGACGCGCAGTGTGTTACTGTATCAATGTGATCGCTCTTAAGTTCATTGTCGCTGATGTGGTAAATCGCGCGGTCAGACGCGCGGTCTCGCAAGTACATATTGCATATTAAGGGGATGCTGGAGTCGATGACGACCTCGAAAAATGTCGATAATGCAGAGACAATCGTCACTAACATAATCACACTATTCTTTTCATATTTTTTGAATATGCAGAACTTACATGAATGTGTGTTGCTTTGTTTTACCATATTCAACGGAAAACCTAACCATATATGTGTAGAAATCTTTCTGCAAACCTTTTCGATATTCTTAAACTTCTAAATGCAGATACGAAGATAGAGTAATGTTTTTTAAAAGTTTTCTGTTTGGAGGATCCACACTTTCGGTATGTACAAGCTGCGGAACTTTTGGATTAGGAAAATATTATGCTAACTGACAGCTTGAGATTTTACAATAAAGATTTTTTGTTCGTTTTCGTCATATATCGAGCAGTGCTCTTATTTATTTCTGCACGTATTTTTGCGTAAAAGCATTTGTAATTCTGTGTAACCAATACGACGTAAACTTTGCAGAAAAATGCTAGTGTTCTGTCGATAAAGTTTTCAGTTTCAGCATCCCCAACTCTAAACATGAAAAAATCTTAACCCTTTCAGGACGGGAGACATCTTATAATGCTCTACGATCTTCATGCATGTATTACGGTCCGATATTCACAAACATTGATATGTAGGGATTTTTTGGGTGCTCTTTCCAAATTTGAAATAAAAAATGTAAAATTCAAAATGGCGAATTAAATATGGCGATTTTCAAGATATCAAATTATGTAAATATGACTCAATTTCCGTGGAACTTAATATTCTCTAAATTTGAATTAGTGAAAATCATGACTGATTTCCAGTTTCGCTCTTCTTGAAGCTCATCAGTACTACATAAACTTTAATTAGCGGCAGACTGAAACAAACGATATTTACGATCGGGTCAGATCTAAAAATTGTTTTCCTTGATCGGCATTTTGAATTTCAAATATTCGATTTCAGTTCTCAAAAAAGTATCTTTAAAAAGTTTCATAGTTCAAATTTCACAGAAATTGAGTGATACTTATATTATTTATCATTTTTCCGCCATATTGGGTCCACCATCTTGGGTCACAGAATTTTAAAAATTTAAATTCAGAATCGGATTTAACGACCCCAAAAACCCATAGAATACGTACTTCCCTATAATTATCTTCTTGAGCAATCCCCCGTCCTGAAAGGGTTAAACTTGAACCTCAAATTACTATAATATAGAGGTTTATTACGTGAATATGAATCTTAAATATAGGTAAATTTACTCAGTACAATTTATTTGTTAAAACTTCCTGAAAAATAATCAAAATTTTTTTAAATCGATGTAGAGAACACCAATTAATACGTATTAATGTTTTAGCAATTCATTAAAGTTGAAAAAAATTATAATAAAAAACAAAACATATATTTTTAAAAACGGTAACATTTAAAAAGTTAACCTGAATAAATTTTACTCATGTTTAAAGTTTTAGATTTAAGAAAGATTCAATAAAACCTCCAAATTTTTGTGACAAAAAAGAAATTCGCAGAGTTTTCTGATGTATAATAGGTTAATAAACAAAAAACCACAACTTATATTGCACGCGAATATTTAAAACTAAATTATATATATTTAATAATATATCTTTTTTTATTTATATAATATTTATATATTTAATATATATAAGAAATATTTTTTAAGCAATGTTTTAATAACTAAAGAATACTTTTATTAATATTCTTATGGTTGTTTTACTTTTAAAATATTCTCTTTACTTTTAAAATATTCTCTAATAATCTGTATTGAATCTTACTGGTTTTTTGTTTATTAATTAACGTAATATATATTAAGTCAAAACACTTTAGTTCTTCTAATTTTTATGTATATTATATTTGGAAATCCAAACATTGGGAAAAAATACTTTGTATTTGTGATTATAACTGCATGATGAAATTATTATAATCAGAAAACTATTTTTGTAGTTGGTGCTATTATAGTGATATTAATGATTACTTTATGTTATTATTACTTTTCTCTCTAAAACAAGGAAATATAATTAATGCCATATAAAATATAATTAATGCCAGAAATGATAATAATTTCTGTGATTAATAATTTCTTTTCTTAAGTGTATATATTATCACTTGATTAATCGGCTAATTTGCTGAAAATAGCAGATATCAAGAGACAGCTTGATATATTATATCATATCACATTACATTCATACTCGACGAGAATGATTAAGAGGACTTGAGAATCTTGCCCTGGTAAATGTTAAAACTTTATTGAACTTTAGTACGCTGAGTGAATCGTCCAACCTCTCAATATGGACGGTAACTTTTAACATATTCTCTGACTTTGAGCGGAGGAACGCTAAATGGGAGTTTTATAACACGCAAAGAAAAAGCAGTGCCTCACCACTCGTTGAGGAAAACGTCGAGAGGCAAGGTCGGGATGAAGTAACCGCGAGAGGAATAACATTCGAAGAGAGAAACGAGTGAAAGAAACAGGTTTTAACGAATTAAAGCGATTAGGGGCGCGCGCGTGTGTAGGCGCGTCTAACATAAAACAGAAAGAAAAACGAAAGAAAGAGAAACAATTTGCAACAGACTCTTCTTTCGCACGCAATCGCAAGAAGAAATTATGGATTGCGAGTGCCGCGCTGTCCCGCGTCAGTAGTATCGCCCGTGCATGGAACGTCACGTATAGACAATACACCGTCGGCGTATTATTAAAAGAACGGTGCACAGAATGACCGTTCGTGATTATATCATCATTAAATGCGGCGGACTCTCCTTTGCTCGCGAGACCGCGCTCGCATGCAACGACGGCGCATCCGCGTGCATCGAACGAAAAAAACGTTCGCCTCCTGTCGGGTAATCGCAATTTACGGTCGTTATATCACCGTCCATTAAACATTTATGCTCCTTGCATGCGTCTCGCGCGTTTGTGTGAAGGAACTCGCGACGATAATCACGTCGATCGTGTCGTTGTTGTTTACTGATTGTTGTGGGAGTGCGATCATACCGCGACGTTCACACTCAAACCACCCCGATAACGACATGAGAGATAAAAATATATAGTGCAAAAATAACTATAATTTTTGGTAAGATTTTAATCCTACTAAATTGATTTCCTTCTAATGTAAGACCATTTTTTGAAAAAATTTAAACTCAGCTATCTGTAATTGTTAAAAAAATAGAGAAATTTATATAACAAACTCGACAGTCGAACGGTTGACGTAATAATACTATTAAAAAACTATTGCGATACTATTGTAAAATTAGAGTACTTCTATGGACTTATTATAACATTATTAGAAAACTATTGAGAAATTATTTGTAATTATTAGTCAATTAATTTTTTTAATTTTACTTATTATTTTTCTAATTATATAGAGTAATTAAAAAAATATTAACACTTATTTAATTGCTAGAAACTGTTTAACACTTGTATGGAGAATTTGCTTAACAAAATATTAATATTTATATGAAGAAAAAGTTACTTCTATATTAGCATGTTTTTAAGCACCATGTATAACAACTTTTATTCAGAAATGAAGCTTAATATTGATTGGTATTTAAAAAATAAGAAAATATTTGAAATAATATAAATTATATGTAATTTAAATAATATATATAACAAATATTTCGATCGCACCAATAATTTCATTAATGGTTTTTTTTAAGTTTTTTATAATGATAATTATGTTTTTATAATCATAATTCTTTTTCTTGTTTTCCATTTAACACAATTTTTATGCATAATTTTAAGAGAACTCTTGAGAATAAATTAGAGTGAAATTATATTAATATGTTTGAAGGGTGTTTAATACTATTCTCAAGGTTAAAGTCGCTCATTCAACTTTTCGACTGTCGAGGTTTGTGGTGTAAATTAGTATATTTTTTTAACAATTACAGATAACTGAATTTGAATTAAAACAAATTGTCTTACATTAAAAAGAAACAATTTAGTAAAATTAAAATCTTATAAAAAATTATAGTTATTTTTGTGGCACTAATATATTTTCTTGTTGTTCTAAAGAAGAAATATAAGTAGTTATGTACACGTAAAATTATTATCACTATCACTACAGTAACATTTAATACCAAAATAATTTATAATTCTTTCAGTCTGTGATAATTACAAACACGAGGCATTTTTTCTCAGTGTGAGAGTCGAAAATAATGTTACATAATTTGATAAAGAAAAATAAGATAAAAGTCGGCAAATATATTTAGAATAAAGCCAGTTTGTTTTGCTTCTATCAGCCATCTCCTATTTCTTTATGAAGGTAACTGCTAAATTTTTGAAATATATCGCTTAAAAATTTTGCAATTTTTCAATGTATTGTATTCAGAATGAACTATTCTTTACTTTCACTCAAAACATATCATGCACCATTCTTCTTGTTTACATTTTCTATTTATGTAAGCCAATCTCTCCAAACATATTTCTATTCACGAACAGCCTATCAAGAATATTTGCACGCGCATGAATCTTTCGCCTTACTAAGTTGATGAGAGTCAATCGTACACTAAAATAATAGATCCTGAAAGGACTAGCACAGATCCCTAAGGCTTAAGCTTAAGAGAGACTTATTATTCAAATGCTTTTTTATAAATTTCGCTATACATGTAAACTCAAACTTTGCCTTTACTAATACTTCTAGGATGTGTTATTTTAGTATACGATAGACTCGTCAATTTAGACTCGTCATCATAAGACGAGAGAGAGAATATTTAAGTAATGTTTTCACAGAGACTAGCCTATGTGAACACAAGAAATATGAACGAAGAAGAATAACACAAGTGAGATATGTTTGAAATGATGGCAGCGATTCATTATTACGAATTCATAATCACGAATATAAAATAGCAAAACTTTGAAGCGGTACATCTAGAAACTACATATAATTCCACATAGTTTAAAATACTCAATTAACTCAGAAAATATCACCCTTTATATCTTAAAATCTTTTTACCCAGATAGCACAGAGAATTCAAAAAGAATTCACTTATATGTCATCAATTCTGAGTACATTTTTAGATGCAAAAATAATTCTTTTCACTGAACTGAACTTTGAAGAATTCTTTTTGCATCTGAAAATAAACTCAAAATTAATGACATACGACTGAATTTTTTTTTAATTCTCTGTGTTATCTCCGGGTATTTATATATTTATATTTTAAAATAAAGAAATCAGAAATGAGTAAGTTTTTTTATAATTACGAGTAAGTTTTTATATAATTACGAACTGTACAAAAAAGTTATCCTACAATATATGCTATATAATGAAAAATGTCCGATGACAATATTAAAAAAAAATGTTTAATATTTATAAATATAATTGCATACTAAAAAATTATAATCAAAAGTTATTTTTATACGTAAATATAATGTGAGTAATAATATGTTTATATACATGTTGTTGTCACCACTTTCTTACTAAAGCAACCAAAGAAAGTACGGTTGAGAATGACTATAATTTGAGCGAAATTAGCCACTTTTTCTTTCTCTCAGTGCTGGTGATTAAAAACACGATAAAATGAAACCGGCTTTTTCGGCACAATCGAACACGCTGTCGTATTGACAGCTGTCAAAGATAGTCGTCATCCAACGACGACGAACCGCGGCTATGCAATCAGCCCAGGCGGCAAATTGTACCGTTTTCTACGACGACAGAGTGAATTCCTCTCCGGTTGCACGGCCGCCGCTCGTCCATTCGGGACGGAGAGAAAGCGGATTTCGTGCTGGTAACGCGACAGAGTGCGCCTTCAATGTATTTCGACAGCGCGATCCACTTCCGGCATTATCGTCCCTCGATCTCCGTCGTATGACGGATTCGAAATGTGGAATTAATCTCGGTGACCAAATCGCTGTACTACGTACGAGGTTAAGTATCGGCGTCTAATTGACGTCCGTTTCTCATGACATATACCCGTTCCCTCTGAGCTCGTACGCGTCACTTAATGAGCGTCGTAATGAGCGCGCACATTAATGAGCGAGCTTCTCTGTAACACGGACGTTGCCGCAATCGTAGGAGATCTCCGCTAATTGTCACGCAAGCGGATACCAATCGCACACATTGTTAAGCGCGTGCGAAATCCGAGCCACGAAGGCTCGACGTACATGCATGCGTTATGCGTGATGTCTGGATGGTCCAAAGGTGATGGAGCAGTAGTCCGGCAAGCAAATAATTCCCGGGTTCGATTCCCGGTCTAACAATATTAATGTATTTTCTCTCGTATCAAAGATGATTCAGCAAATTGAATAACATTGATTTAAGTAATAGGCTGGTTATAAAGAATTAAGTATAGATTGTAAGTAAGTGGAATTATCATCTCTACATTTATGAGAGAGAGAGGGAGAGAGAGAGATGTGGTACTAAAACATGGGATTAGTTACAAAGAAAAAACAGCTCCAATTAACTGAATTTTCTGTTATCTGGAGAACCAGATAAAAAATTCACTTGTAGGAACAAAAAGATTCCTGTAGAAGATTTCTACTTAGCCAGTTTCTCTCAGTTTATCCAATTGAGTTTTAATGCAGCTGAATGTTCATGCGAATATTTTCAGTTACGATAAAAGGATATTATTTCTCGCCAGCAAATTTTTCGTTTGGTCTCCGTTCAGTTACACAAACTGTAATTTCTTCTCGTGTGACTTTGGCAACTCCATAACTTCTGACAAATTGATGAGGAAAACAACAAATAATTACGTTATCAAAAAAGGTGTATGCGCTCTCCTCGCAATGAAGATCATCTATAAAAAGGAGGAAGAATGCAAATTATATCGAAGCATATGGATTGGGTGGCTTAGTTGGCAAAGCAGTCGCCAGTTTGACTCCCGATTGTTTATCTATTGTATTAGGACCTTAACTTAGTTTCCGCCCAAAAAATACTGAGAAAAAGCATTTATTGTAAAAAATTTATTTAAATTATTTCAATGAAAGTATTTTCCATCACTTTCTACAACTTTTTGCCATCTTTCTGGCAACTGGGCGATACCATCTCGATAAAACGATGTTTGTTTCGAAGCAATCCATTCGTCCACCCATTCTCGC
>NW_022639505.1:484755-490753 GCF_010583005.1 Odontomachus brunneus | reverse complement strand
AAAATAGTGCAAAAGCACATGTCGAAAAAACACTTTATCGCGTTCCATTTTTCACAAAGCAAAAGAAATTGTTGTTTAGGAAAATAATTGTGTATGCTGACTGAATGTTATCGAGAAATGTCGAAATTAATCACAAACTACCTGTTTCGTTAGTAATGACTACTAGAACTGTTTGCATTGCCATCTAACATTTGCGGGCGGAAACTAAGTTAAGGTCCTAATATATAGTTCGATATGTTTTTCTTTCTTTCATATCTTTCAGCAGATTGTTCGTGCAGCAAAATAATTATATGTGCAAGTGATTGTCTCCTTAATGAAGTTATTTTTGTAGATATTACTTTGTAAATATTTTTATATGTAGATATAAACATTTTATATGTAAATATTTTTCTTTGTAGATATATTTTTGTAAATATTATTTTGTCGTTATTGCCGTACATTATACTGCATTAGAAAATAACTTACGTTTGTAAAATAAATTTATTAATTTTCCCAGAAAAATCACGCCACTTTTATTCGTCAAGCCATGAAGAAATATTTTTGTACGTTTTGAGAAGAAGTAATTTAATTTAACTAAATTCAAGCATATTTAATTATTCAACTTAGCTAAAGCGAAACTTATTTGGTGATTCAATTTATATTAGTATAATTGTATTAGCATAATTTAAGATTACCTCATAGGACAGTTTGCTATCACTATTACTGTCCATTTCTATCACTATAAGCACCGTCACTTTGCTTGATTTCTATTGCTGAAGCAACTGTTTATGACATCTTCTCAAGAAGAGAAAGAGAAAGATGTATCAATGCAAGGCCTCGGTAGACTAGTAGTTAGTTGAGCGGCCGCTCGGCAAACGAAAAAATTTCGATTCCTGGCGTACTGTATTCTCAATATATGTTCTCTCATCCGTAAGTTAATTCAATGAACCTGATGATGAAGTAGAGATCTAGACATAACTAGTATTGTCCACAGATGTATTGTTGGTGGTTATACATAACCAAATATTATGAATAATAAGAAGTTCCGTGTGATATACGAATTATTATCTCAACAATCAAGATCACGAGAAAGAGAGAGATGTATCGAAACATGGCGTTTGATAGCTGAATTGGCAGAGCATTTGTACGAATTTGATTCACAATTCACTCTACTTCTACTGTTGTATTACAAACATGTATTGTACCGATGTTTCGATGAACAAAAAATGCGTATGTGGTTTCAGCAAGATGGTTGTCCAGTGCAGTTATCACGTAAGCTTCAAAAATATTGGACAGAGATTATAGCAATAAGTGGACAGGACGAGTATTTGTTTAATCTACCCGTTTATCAGACTTAACATCTCCAGATTTTTTCTTTATGAGGATTTCTTAAAGAACAGAATATATCAAGATATATCAACTACATCAGAAAATATGAAAGAACGCATTAGAAATACTTGTCATAATGTCGACAGAAATACTTTGTTAAATGTTTACCAATCTTTTATTCAATGTATTCAAAAATGTATGAAAGTTGGTCATAGTTTTGAGCATTTCATAAAATAAATACAAATAAATTTAAAATTATCTTCAATAAATGATTTAAACTCTGTTTCTCGTCATTTAACCTGTAAAGATCTTGAGAGTATGGTCATTAAATTTGTCATGAAAAGAGCTACGAACGTAGATTGTTAAAAAACTAGAATCGTATTAAAAAATATGAACTTGATCTTCCTTTCATCTTGACATTCCTCCCGAAGTTCAAACGAATAGCACCATAATACATCCTTTTTGAAACATTTCTTTTCGTTTTATATTTATCGTTATATATTTTTTATATATTTAAGCGTCTCAATTTAAATGTCCCACCCTGTATATTTGAATACTTCACTTATGCAAAAGTTTCTCAAAATCTTTAACGTATATAATATCAAATCAAAGTCATATAACATAAAAAATCAAAATTATATTAAATAATACTAATAATATAATATTATTTTGCTATAAAATATATAAATAATGAATAAATTAATTATTAACTATTAATTGTGAATATATTTTAAGTTATTAATATAAATAATATTACATAATATTATAATTTACTAAGTGCAATATAACTTGTCTTACGTAGCTCTAAAATTGTCATTATAACATAAAGAATCCCGCATATTACGGTTATAGATTCGCTAAGCTAACGAGATTTCTAGTTGTAACAGCAAGTCTCCTCCTTTCTTTCATGAATGATTAAATCGTGATATGCTGAAAGAAATCCATCCTTCCCGGTCGATGACCGCGCCGAGAATTCGTTCAGGAATCAATTTCTCGCGCGGCGAACGAGATCACTGGGTCAATCGACGATGGGCTGGTCACGAATAAATAGCGCTTTCGGGCGCGGAGACGAAGGAAAAGGGAAATCTTCTCGATGTACGGCTCTCCGACGGCCGCAGGCAAAGGTGAAACCTTTTCTCCTTTACGCGTCGCGGGTCAATGGGTCTCGGCGCAGCTCGTCTCGCCGCGGCGATAACGGTTTTCCCCGTGTGTTGACGATCCACCTTGCCTCCGTTCGACACCGGACGAATTCGACGCTTGTGCATACAGTTGAAAACGAAACGGCTTGAACATTGATTTTCTAATGCAGTTAGCAATCCACCTAATTGTCGCATTTGAATATCATTGTTCACGGATGGTAATCCGTGGTTATGATAAGAGTTGAAAACACGATACGATATATAAGTAAATTTTGTTAACTCAATGTAAAAACGTATTGTAGATCAGAGAGCATCGCGGGTTAAACCGTTGCACAATAGCTCGAAGAATTTAATAAACTTGTACTCCCAGTATAAGAGAGATCCGTGCGAAGACACCATCTAATTTGAAAATCCAAAGAAGGCGTAAATATAAAAATAATGCGATTTCTCTCTCTCTCTCTCTCTCTCTCTCTCTTTCTTTCTCTCTCTCACTCTCGCTCTCGCTCTCTCTCTCTCTCTCTACCTATCTCTCGCTCTTTCTTTCTCTGCCTTCCTTTCCTTCTTTCTTTCACTCTCGCGTTACTTATATTTCCATGGATCCTTAATTTAAATTGTGTCATCGGATATCTCTTATGTATAAAATATAAGATTCTTCAATTCTTAGAGCACTATTGTTTAATATGGAATACTCTCGGATGTATTAATATCTTTTCACATTGATTTGATGAACCTACTTTCACATATATTCTCATTTCGGCGATTGTCATAAGTGTTTATCGCGCAAATCCGTGAGCAGTGATTCTCAAGTATGACAACTAGATGAATTACTAACCTCATTAGAAAAAAAGTATTCAGACCGTTTCGCTCTCGACTGTATACACTGTATACACATCCTTCACGCGAGAAAAGAAAAGAAGGGAAACAACGGGGAAAACAGGACGGCGATGTCCTCCGATAACGGAGTTCGAGACGGCGACTCTCTGCAATTACGGTACCTTCGTCAGCGTGATATCGCGATTAGAATACACGTCAGCGATACTATACGTCCTTATGTAACGGGTAGTCGCTTATATGTTTGCTATTTATATAAGTTATAATTAACTCCTTAATCGTTTGATTAAAATCAACGTGTTGCATCGATTAATACTTGTTAGCGGCTCCCGCTACTTCCAGCGCTACTATTTCCATGCTATGCGGTAATCCATGAAACGCCCGTCGTAATAATCATTAAACCTGTCGGAAGACGCAGCGACGTGATTTATCCAGCTGAGAAGGAAACGACCGATCTCCGCAGTAACGTCGCGCAATCTCAGTTATCGCGCAAAAATCGAGGTCAATCGACTGTTCCACGAAATGACGCGTTTTGATCCGGCTGGGAAAATGTAAATGTAGTACTGACACTAACAGGATTTTTTATCTATTAACCCATTTGCATCATTAGAAGATTTAAGACATATACTCATGTCACGGAATTTCCTCTCTTTTATTAAATTGACATTAGATGCAATAGAACGGATGAAAAACGTGTTATTTTTATTATTTGATCGATCATTATTAACTCATTAACGTCTAAATGTGCTGAAATTTTACATTGACTTGAGCCATTTATTTTACTACGAAAATGAGGTCTGTTGTTTATAAAGAATACCATTCCTACTAATTTCGATGTCGCTCTATCGACTAGTGTTGAGAAAATTTAAAAAAAATCGCAATTTATGCAAAATTTTTGTAAAATAAAATTAAAAAACGTATGTTTTTAGGGCTAATTTTTTCTTCTTTCGTTATTTTCTTCATAAAAATGTATTAGTATCTCGAGAAAGTGTCTAAAACATGTTTCCGACACTTTAACTTAAAAAATATGCCATGGGTATTTTTTTTCAACAAACATGACGGTACCAAAATGGCGGTCGATTTGAAGTCGTTTAATTCGAATTTTTATTTATATTTGGTTATTGAAATTATTTTACTATGTAATTACTATATAAATTACTATGTAATTTTGTAGTAATATTGACTCTAAAACAATTTCGATAACTATTTCGATAATGTTCTTAGTATTGGTGTGATAATGGGATGATAGAAAAGGGCCAGTATTAGAAAAAAATACTGTCACAATACCGAAAATCAGTATTATACCAGTATAAAAAAAGTATTGATTCCTAGCACTGAAGAAATACCTATTCCCAGTATTGGGCTAGTATCGATTTCTAGTAATTTTTATTATTTGTATTATTGTTAATATCACAACTATATAGTATGGAAAGGAAGATCAGACCATGGCCGGGGCTCCTCTCTATTTCGGGTCTATTTTTAATAATCATATGAGGAATAAATCTTCGGGGCGACGGCTGGAATCGACGAACTCAAAATTGGACATCTGCTTTTCGGTATCGACCCAGTATCGGGCCTTTTTTCCGTACTAGCGAAACGTATACGATTCCTTGGGTTCATCATTTTTTATTTTCTTTAACTTTTTAATTTTTATATTTCCAAACCACGTCGAGAATCGGTGCGGGAAGTTTGTCGAAAGTCTTTTCTTTCGCGAGTGCTCTAAACCTCATATGACAGTGTCGTGAAAATTAAATAATATTGTAATTAATAAGTGCACACGCAATAATTTTACATAGCTCTAAACTATTTAACAAAACTATCTAACTTTGTCATTATAAAATAAAGAATTTATTGTCCGCATATTATGGCTATAAATTCGTTAAACTAATGAGATTTATAGTTATAACAGTAAGTCTTCTCTTCTCTTTTCTTTTATTGATGAATAATTAAATCGTGATGAAAGAAATCTATCCTTCCCGGTCGGCTCACAGTAGGGACAAATAGAAATTTACTGTTCAAAAATCGCTAGAGACCACAATTTTGTAGCAATCGGGATGAATTTTTTTTTTAATTAAACGTTAATCAGTGTAGAAAAAAAACTGTCAAGCCGGATTTTTTTAAAAATTCTTTTAAATGTTGCATTATTAATAAGAATTAAGTTCGTATTCAGTAACTTAAACCTAATATACTTTACTGTGACAGATTTCGTGCTACAGAAACATTTTTTTCATATCGGCTATGGGATTGACAGACAGCTGTTAAACATCAGATCTTAATACTGACTTCACATTTATATTGAACGACTTTGTATACTCTATTGTAACATATATACTGTGTTAAAACATAATGATTATGTTTATGTTGATAGAAGATTAGCAGTTGTCAACTGCCAAATTCTGACTTTTATATCAGATTCGTAATCAGCGATGCTAAAAACCTTAGTACTGTGCAACAAAAAGTTTTCCAATTGGAGTGGCTCACAAAACTTGATAATTTTTTACAAATTCTTATTAATATTGCAACATTTAGAAGAATTAAAAAAAAATCGCGCTCAATAGTTTTTTCTACATTGATTAACGTTTAATTAAAAAAAAATTTATCTAGTCTCTAGCGATTTTTTTAAGTTAAACGTTAATCAATATAGAGAAAAACTGTCCAGCGCGATTTTCTAAAAAATTCTTCTAAATGTTGCAACATTAATA
This sequence comes from Odontomachus brunneus, assembly GCF_010583005.1. Classification (NCBI taxonomy): domain Eukaryota; kingdom Metazoa; phylum Arthropoda; class Insecta; order Hymenoptera; family Formicidae; genus Odontomachus; species Odontomachus brunneus. Next base: position 484,773 of record NW_022639505.1, on the reverse strand, counting down.
AGAATTTGTAAAAAAATG
>NW_022639505.1:475760-484745 GCF_010583005.1 Odontomachus brunneus | reverse complement strand
TTAGCTAAAGCGAAACTTATTTGGTGATTCAATTTATATTAGTATAATTGTATTAGCATAATTTAAGATTACCTCATAGGACAGTTTGCTATCACTATTACTGTCCATTTCTATCACTATAAGCACCGTCACTTTGCTTGATTTCTATTGCTGAAGCAACTGTTTATGACATCTTCTCAAGAAGAGAAAGAGAAAGATGTATCAATGCAAGGCCTCGGTAGACTAGTAGTTAGTTGAGCGGCCGCTCGGCAAACGAAAAAATTTCGATTCCTGGCGTACTGTATTCTCAATATATGTTCTCTCATCCGTAAGTTAATTCAATGAACCTGATGATGAAGTAGAGATCTAGACATAACTAGTATTGTCCACAGATGTATTGTTGGTGGTTATACATAACCAAATATTATGAATAATAAGAAGTTCCGTGTGATATACGAATTATTATCTCAACAATCAAGATCACGAGAAAGAGAGAGATGTATCGAAACATGGCGTTTGATAGCTGAATTGGCAGAGCATTTGTACGAATTTGATTCACAATTCACTCTACTTCTACTGTTGTATTACAAACATGTATTGTACCGATGTTTCGATGAACAAAAAATGCGTATGTGGTTTCAGCAAGATGGTTGTCCAGTGCAGTTATCACGTAAGCTTCAAAAATATTGGACAGAGATTATAGCAATAAGTGGACAGGACGAGTATTTGTTTAATCTACCCGTTTATCAGACTTAACATCTCCAGATTTTTTCTTTATGAGGATTTCTTAAAGAACAGAATATATCAAGATATATCAACTACATCAGAAAATATGAAAGAACGCATTAGAAATACTTGTCATAATGTCGACAGAAATACTTTGTTAAATGTTTACCAATCTTTTATTCAATGTATTCAAAAATGTATGAAAGTTGGTCATAGTTTTGAGCATTTCATAAAATAAATACAAATAAATTTAAAATTATCTTCAATAAATGATTTAAACTCTGTTTCTCGTCATTTAACCTGTAAAGATCTTGAGAGTATGGTCATTAAATTTGTCATGAAAAGAGCTACGAACGTAGATTGTTAAAAAACTAGAATCGTATTAAAAAATATGAACTTGATCTTCCTTTCATCTTGACATTCCTCCCGAAGTTCAAACGAATAGCACCATAATACATCCTTTTTGAAACATTTCTTTTCGTTTTATATTTATCGTTATATATTTTTTATATATTTAAGCGTCTCAATTTAAATGTCCCACCCTGTATATTTGAATACTTCACTTATGCAAAAGTTTCTCAAAATCTTTAACGTATATAATATCAAATCAAAGTCATATAACATAAAAAATCAAAATTATATTAAATAATACTAATAATATAATATTATTTTGCTATAAAATATATAAATAATGAATAAATTAATTATTAACTATTAATTGTGAATATATTTTAAGTTATTAATATAAATAATATTACATAATATTATAATTTACTAAGTGCAATATAACTTGTCTTACGTAGCTCTAAAATTGTCATTATAACATAAAGAATCCCGCATATTACGGTTATAGATTCGCTAAGCTAACGAGATTTCTAGTTGTAACAGCAAGTCTCCTCCTTTCTTTCATGAATGATTAAATCGTGATATGCTGAAAGAAATCCATCCTTCCCGGTCGATGACCGCGCCGAGAATTCGTTCAGGAATCAATTTCTCGCGCGGCGAACGAGATCACTGGGTCAATCGACGATGGGCTGGTCACGAATAAATAGCGCTTTCGGGCGCGGAGACGAAGGAAAAGGGAAATCTTCTCGATGTACGGCTCTCCGACGGCCGCAGGCAAAGGTGAAACCTTTTCTCCTTTACGCGTCGCGGGTCAATGGGTCTCGGCGCAGCTCGTCTCGCCGCGGCGATAACGGTTTTCCCCGTGTGTTGACGATCCACCTTGCCTCCGTTCGACACCGGACGAATTCGACGCTTGTGCATACAGTTGAAAACGAAACGGCTTGAACATTGATTTTCTAATGCAGTTAGCAATCCACCTAATTGTCGCATTTGAATATCATTGTTCACGGATGGTAATCCGTGGTTATGATAAGAGTTGAAAACACGATACGATATATAAGTAAATTTTGTTAACTCAATGTAAAAACGTATTGTAGATCAGAGAGCATCGCGGGTTAAACCGTTGCACAATAGCTCGAAGAATTTAATAAACTTGTACTCCCAGTATAAGAGAGATCCGTGCGAAGACACCATCTAATTTGAAAATCCAAAGAAGGCGTAAATATAAAAATAATGCGATTTCTCTCTCTCTCTCTCTCTCTCTCTCTCTTTCTTTCTCTCTCTCACTCTCGCTCTCGCTCTCTCTCTCTCTCTCTACCTATCTCTCGCTCTTTCTTTCTCTGCCTTCCTTTCCTTCTTTCTTTCACTCTCGCGTTACTTATATTTCCATGGATCCTTAATTTAAATTGTGTCATCGGATATCTCTTATGTATAAAATATAAGATTCTTCAATTCTTAGAGCACTATTGTTTAATATGGAATACTCTCGGATGTATTAATATCTTTTCACATTGATTTGATGAACCTACTTTCACATATATTCTCATTTCGGCGATTGTCATAAGTGTTTATCGCGCAAATCCGTGAGCAGTGATTCTCAAGTATGACAACTAGATGAATTACTAACCTCATTAGAAAAAAAGTATTCAGACCGTTTCGCTCTCGACTGTATACACTGTATACACATCCTTCACGCGAGAAAAGAAAAGAAGGGAAACAACGGGGAAAACAGGACGGCGATGTCCTCCGATAACGGAGTTCGAGACGGCGACTCTCTGCAATTACGGTACCTTCGTCAGCGTGATATCGCGATTAGAATACACGTCAGCGATACTATACGTCCTTATGTAACGGGTAGTCGCTTATATGTTTGCTATTTATATAAGTTATAATTAACTCCTTAATCGTTTGATTAAAATCAACGTGTTGCATCGATTAATACTTGTTAGCGGCTCCCGCTACTTCCAGCGCTACTATTTCCATGCTATGCGGTAATCCATGAAACGCCCGTCGTAATAATCATTAAACCTGTCGGAAGACGCAGCGACGTGATTTATCCAGCTGAGAAGGAAACGACCGATCTCCGCAGTAACGTCGCGCAATCTCAGTTATCGCGCAAAAATCGAGGTCAATCGACTGTTCCACGAAATGACGCGTTTTGATCCGGCTGGGAAAATGTAAATGTAGTACTGACACTAACAGGATTTTTTATCTATTAACCCATTTGCATCATTAGAAGATTTAAGACATATACTCATGTCACGGAATTTCCTCTCTTTTATTAAATTGACATTAGATGCAATAGAACGGATGAAAAACGTGTTATTTTTATTATTTGATCGATCATTATTAACTCATTAACGTCTAAATGTGCTGAAATTTTACATTGACTTGAGCCATTTATTTTACTACGAAAATGAGGTCTGTTGTTTATAAAGAATACCATTCCTACTAATTTCGATGTCGCTCTATCGACTAGTGTTGAGAAAATTTAAAAAAAATCGCAATTTATGCAAAATTTTTGTAAAATAAAATTAAAAAACGTATGTTTTTAGGGCTAATTTTTTCTTCTTTCGTTATTTTCTTCATAAAAATGTATTAGTATCTCGAGAAAGTGTCTAAAACATGTTTCCGACACTTTAACTTAAAAAATATGCCATGGGTATTTTTTTTCAACAAACATGACGGTACCAAAATGGCGGTCGATTTGAAGTCGTTTAATTCGAATTTTTATTTATATTTGGTTATTGAAATTATTTTACTATGTAATTACTATATAAATTACTATGTAATTTTGTAGTAATATTGACTCTAAAACAATTTCGATAACTATTTCGATAATGTTCTTAGTATTGGTGTGATAATGGGATGATAGAAAAGGGCCAGTATTAGAAAAAAATACTGTCACAATACCGAAAATCAGTATTATACCAGTATAAAAAAAGTATTGATTCCTAGCACTGAAGAAATACCTATTCCCAGTATTGGGCTAGTATCGATTTCTAGTAATTTTTATTATTTGTATTATTGTTAATATCACAACTATATAGTATGGAAAGGAAGATCAGACCATGGCCGGGGCTCCTCTCTATTTCGGGTCTATTTTTAATAATCATATGAGGAATAAATCTTCGGGGCGACGGCTGGAATCGACGAACTCAAAATTGGACATCTGCTTTTCGGTATCGACCCAGTATCGGGCCTTTTTTCCGTACTAGCGAAACGTATACGATTCCTTGGGTTCATCATTTTTTATTTTCTTTAACTTTTTAATTTTTATATTTCCAAACCACGTCGAGAATCGGTGCGGGAAGTTTGTCGAAAGTCTTTTCTTTCGCGAGTGCTCTAAACCTCATATGACAGTGTCGTGAAAATTAAATAATATTGTAATTAATAAGTGCACACGCAATAATTTTACATAGCTCTAAACTATTTAACAAAACTATCTAACTTTGTCATTATAAAATAAAGAATTTATTGTCCGCATATTATGGCTATAAATTCGTTAAACTAATGAGATTTATAGTTATAACAGTAAGTCTTCTCTTCTCTTTTCTTTTATTGATGAATAATTAAATCGTGATGAAAGAAATCTATCCTTCCCGGTCGGCTCACAGTAGGGACAAATAGAAATTTACTGTTCAAAAATCGCTAGAGACCACAATTTTGTAGCAATCGGGATGAATTTTTTTTTTAATTAAACGTTAATCAGTGTAGAAAAAAAACTGTCAAGCCGGATTTTTTTAAAAATTCTTTTAAATGTTGCATTATTAATAAGAATTAAGTTCGTATTCAGTAACTTAAACCTAATATACTTTACTGTGACAGATTTCGTGCTACAGAAACATTTTTTTCATATCGGCTATGGGATTGACAGACAGCTGTTAAACATCAGATCTTAATACTGACTTCACATTTATATTGAACGACTTTGTATACTCTATTGTAACATATATACTGTGTTAAAACATAATGATTATGTTTATGTTGATAGAAGATTAGCAGTTGTCAACTGCCAAATTCTGACTTTTATATCAGATTCGTAATCAGCGATGCTAAAAACCTTAGTACTGTGCAACAAAAAGTTTTCCAATTGGAGTGGCTCACAAAACTTGATAATTTTTTACAAATTCTTATTAATATTGCAACATTTAGAAGAATTAAAAAAAAATCGCGCTCAATAGTTTTTTCTACATTGATTAACGTTTAATTAAAAAAAAATTTATCTAGTCTCTAGCGATTTTTTTAAGTTAAACGTTAATCAATATAGAGAAAAACTGTCCAGCGCGATTTTCTAAAAAATTCTTCTAAATGTTGCAACATTAATAAGAATTTGTAAAAAAATGATCAAGTTTTGTGAGCCACTCCAATTGGAAAACTTTCCATCTTTTCGCTGCACAGTACTAAATGTACTAAGATTTTTAGCATCGCTGATTACGAATATGATATAAAAGTTAGAATTTGGCAGTTGACAACTGCTAATCTCCTGTCAACATAAACATAATCATTATGTTTTAACACAGTAAATTTCTATTTGTCCCCACTGTGCGGCGCCGGAATTCCTTCGAGAATCAATTTCTCGAAGACGTGAAAATCACGTTTTCGCGAGCGAACCGTGCCCGCTCGTCGTCGCACTCCACGCAACCGCGTACAATGAAGGGGTAATCTTCTCTCCTGCCTTCCCCTCCCTCCGACCTGCCGCGCGGCTGAGAGCGTCGTTGTCCGATTTCGCAAGTAGTTCCTGACATTTTCGTGGCGAGATATAGCGCCGGCCTTTTGTAGAGTTGTCAGTCAGTCAGTCAGTCAACGACGCTCACGACGAGCGAGATTGCAACAGCTGATCGGTCAGCCGTACTGTCATAACGCCGCGTCTCAACCGGCGATTTGTTAACGCCGGTCTATTTGGCGTCCCAGCGAGCCAGCTAGCCAGCGTCGTTTGCGCAATTGTGATTAACGGCGGTGTAATACGTCTATTAACCTTATACGCGATCATACTCGTCCCGACGCCTTTTTCTTCTTCTTTCTTTGCTTTGCGAAATCATGTCGGACATCCTTGTCGCCTCCCTGAGTTGATCACGAGGTCTCACGAGAGTAAGGTCGAGTCGTTATCGTGAAACGGGGTGGCGTCAAGGACGGAGGATATTTCTTGATTTCGTCGGTATATTCGTGATTATACAACGTAAAGTGAAAGATTTGTATTATTGTGTCACATAATGTGTCATTTTGTCAGGTTGATGCGAAAGAAATGTCATCTTTTGTTGTATCTTGATTCGCACAAAATGGCTAATTTAAATATGGAAAAGGAGATGTAGGAAAAACTCATTAGGAATCCGGGAAACTGCTGAATCGATATTGTTTATTAAGTTGATGCAAAAAATGTATCGTCTTCTATTGCAATCTGACTCGTACAAAGTGACTGATTTAAACCCTTTCAGGATGGGGGGTTGCTCGGGGAAATAATTATAGGGAAGTATGTATTCTATGGGTTTTTAGTCTCGTTGAATCCGAATCTGAACTTAGATTTTTAAAATTCTATGATCCAGGATGGCGAACCCAATATGGCGGGAAAAATGATAAATAATATAAATATCACTTAATTTCCGGAAATTTGAACTATGAAACTTTTTAAAGATGCTTTTTTAAGAACTAAAATCGAATATTTGAAATTCAAAATACCGACGAAGGAAAAAAAATTTTAAATCTGACCAGACCTGATCACATCTGCTCATTTGTGTTCATCCTTGCGAAAATGGTTCGTATATCAAAATCAGTTAAGATTTTCACTAATTCAAATTTAAAGAGTATGAAGTTCCACGGAAACTGAGTCATATTTACATAATTTTGACATCTTGAAAATCGCCATATTGGATCCGCTATTCTAAATTTTTAACTTTTGAACTCAGATTCAAATTCAGCGACCCTAAACATCTCTGAGAACTAGAAGAAACCCAAAAGTCTTGATTTTTCATTCCTGTTAGAAAGCTACATCCTGGAAAAACCAATTTTGTCCGTCATATTGGATCAACCATTTTGAATATCAAAATTATGAGATTATATTCGAATTAAGCGACCTCAAAAATTCCATTATAGCTCTATGAGAATCGGAAGAATAGTTTCCAATATAAAAGTAAAGAACAGTTATGGCATAAAAAGTGACCACTCGTCCCGAAAGAGTTAAATGATAATTATATTAAATGACAAGGTTGGAAAGTAACTTGTTACTTGTAACTAAGTTACAATTACAGTTACATTTTTCGGTAACTCTAACTTAGTTACTTTTTTCCCACCTGTAACTGTAACTTAACTTAGTTACTTATTTTAGTAACTTGTAACTTTTTTAACAGTTACTTTAATAGATACTTGGGGAACGTAAAATAAAATTAAAATTATATAGTAATCGTATATTAATTTAATAAATTTATCAATGCATTTATGGAGCATGTGATTAAATTTTTTGATCTCTAGACTATTATTAAATTTTTATTATGTTAAGTACAGATTTGAAATTTGTTAAGTGGATAGATGTGTAATTAATGTGATAGATATTAATTATAAAATTCAATTCTTACATTTTAGTAAAGCTTAAAATGTAAGATTTTTTATATTTACCATAATAATTTACAATCATTTCAAGAAAGTAACTTAAAAGTAACGACTCGTTATGTTTTGAGTAATTGTAACGGATTACTTTTCATAGTCAGTAATTTGTAACTGTAATTAGTTATATTTTCAGCAAAGGGAACTGTAACTGTAACTAGTTACTTTTAAAAAATAACTTTTTCAACCCTGTTAAATGATAATTATATTAAATTATATTATAGTTTCTACTTGGATATTAAAGGGAAGTCATCATTGAATGTCTAAAAAACATTTAGTCGATGTTGCTTATTCCATTTGTAAGATCTCTTAATACATCAAAGTTGAACATTTTCAATTCTGCCTAACAAAAACAAACAAGTCTTTTGCCACCGACCTAGAGTACTCGCTACGATGAATCGAAACGATCACTCGAGAAGCTATCGGTCGCGTGTCTTTCTTCATCGAAAATCGCAGAAGGAATATAATCCACCGAGCTAAATATCCTGCGCGTCTCCTCACGTGCCGCACAAAACAATACGTCGCAGCGCGTTACAAAAGGTATCGCGTCGCGTCGGCATACGGCAGCTTTTCACCCCGAGTTAGGCACGACAGGAAAATTCGAAAATTGTATAAAATTACCGCGTCTGACTGCACGCGCCGCGCGCTGTGCAATTACTATTCGTATGCGCGAAAGCACGCGGACGCTCAGTCGCATATCTTCGCACCGCAATAGCACCGTCGGACAACGGCTTAATAGGCCGATGGGTATTATATAATATCCACGGCCGATACTTGTTCACATGTTACCCAACAAGCGTGTCATTACCGCTCGCTTTAAACATAAAACGCACGCGCGCGAGCACGCACGCACGCACGCGCGAGCGCGAGCATTACGTGTCCCATTGTGTTGCCAACGGCTTCACGGATATTCCCCATAGTTTACAAAAATTAGTCACACTTGATGTTCCGTTGATCCTTTATCTTAATTAGAAAGAGGTATTCAAAAAGCGCTTTAAAGATAATGTGCGACAATACATCCAACAGATATACTGAGAAAAAATATATTCATATTTTTTATATAAATCTCTCTGTTTCTATAAATTAATATAAATCGTAAAATATATATTTAATATAAACTATATAAAAAATAAAAACATGTTTATTCGTTAGGTATTAATAATATATATTTATTCAAATCTATAGTCTTGTGTTTAAGTCAAATAAACAGTTGTTTTCACAAAAAGTTGTAGTTTTAAGAAAATTTATATTTTTTCCACTCGAGAAAATGTTTCCTTAATGTGAAAAAAAATATATTAGTATACAGGAAAGAGAGAGAGAGAGAGAGAGAGAGAGAGA
>NW_022639505.1:451118-475367 GCF_010583005.1 Odontomachus brunneus | reverse complement strand
AGAGAGAGAGAGAGAGAGAGAGAGAGAGAGAGAGAGAGAGAGAGAGAGAGAAAGAGAAAGAGAGAATATGTTATTATATAAAATCGCGGATAAATACTTCTTATTTTTTAGATACTGTTTTTCTTAATATAGAGAAATTTACACACAAAAATCAAAATATAGGAAATGGAAATAGAATTTAATATTAATTACGTAATTTGGAGATTGTAAGTAAATGATGTTGAAAAAACTTGCATATTTTTACACAAAATAGGAAAACGGCTTATGATTCTTCGCACTTTCTTATATAATCACAACGTCGGATAATTATTTCGACGTGAAAAATTGTTGATCCTCCCCCTTGGTGTCACAAATAAATACCATAGTAAACTTCACACGCGCCATAATAAGCACACGCGCGCGTAATTACGTGCGACTAAGCGCGCAAACCACCACGCGAGGGTATTTTCTTTTTTACGTCGGTTCTCCCTGCGCGTTTCTGTACATTCTTCTGCCCGCATCCGCAATGACATGCTTATTAGAGGCTCCTTCTTGGAGTCGCGACTGCGCCGAGATCACGCTACATCTGATTACTATTGACTTAACCGGTAACTCCATCCTGCCACCCGGCGATCGGGCATTCCAGGGGAGCGAGCATGCAATCATTAGGTTGTTAGGTGATTGTGGTCGTATCCGAACATCATTACGTTGCACCATTGCGGCAAAGCCGATTCACTCCCACGGCCTACTCGTGCCTCTCACGTTATTAAATACCGTGGAAATGCGACCATTTGGAAATTCTGTATACATCTCTCTCTCTCTCTCTCTCTCTCTCTCTCTCTCTCTTTCTTTCTTCCTCTCTGCCTCTGTCCTCGTCCCGCAGTAGCGCACAACATAATGTTACTCTATATTCTCGTGTTGCTTCGTTGCATTCAAGGAATCCACAACGCACTATCAACAAGTACATCTCAGCAGATGGACTTTTATGATTGTTACAACGTGAAACAATCGATGATGGAAACTTTACAATTTTTCAGTTATACTTACATGAAGCAAATATTGAAAATATTGAATTATTCATTAAATTTACATGAAGCAAATATTGAAAATATTGAATTATTCATTAAATTTATATCATGTAATTAAGTGAATCTCTTGTTATATTAAGGCTCCTGGGAAGTCGCATCATCCATCTCTTTTTAATGACGTCAGAAGCGAGAAAACGCATACTAAAAATTCTTGCAAAATACGTCGAGATAAACAGATATATTCATAAAACGACATTTGCGATCGATTAAATACACTTCTAAAATACTCCGTACACTTTCCTTTTATTCTAAAAATCAATAGATAATCGGAAAATTAATATGACAATATAATGAGGAAATTAGGTTAGAAAAGACAATTGCATATTTATTTTATAATTATCTGTTGATTGTTAGAACAAAAGAAAAGTGTACGGAGTATTTTAGAAGTGTACTTAATCGATCGCAAATGTCGTTTTGTGGATATATCTGTTTATCTCGACGTACTTTGCAGGAATTTTTAACATGCGTTTTCTCGCTTCTGACGTCATTAAAAAGAGATGAATGATGCGATTCCCCAGGAGCTTTAATGCTACAACAAATTTAGTAAAAGTTGCTTTCAAATTTTCATATTATTGACTTAGGCAGAAAGTTTGTTTAGACTCTCTTTTGCAGCAATTAAAATAGAAATTAAATATTAAGATACTGAATAATGTATACATCATTTTTTCGGGCAATATCAAGCCGTCTTCTAGGCTATTTGAATATTTCTTTAATGTAAGATTGGTTCGGTTTTCATTCAAGAATTTATCCAAATGAGTTTTGATGGCTTTTAAAGATTGAAATTTATTTACAACCCCAAAAGAGTGAATTAACAATTTTTCACGTCGAAATAATTACCCGATGCGGTGATTATATCAGAAGATGTCTATGTCGCGTAATATATCTCTCATAAATCTTTTCCCTATTCTATGTAAGAATTTTACATGCAAGTTTTTCCAATATTGTTTATTATGTAAACAATTTATGAGTGATATAAGACAACCTACTCGAAATCCAACAATTTTTTCGGATCAGACACATGTGCTCTCGTGTTGCCATGATGAAAAACAATGCTTTTGCGATTCGCTAACTTCAGACGTGTCTCACGTCAGTATTCTATCGGTAAAGCTTCAACATTCCCTTAAAACGGGATCTGCAATAAGAACTTAAGCCATAAAACTTAAGCTTTAAGCCTGAAGCCATAAGAAATTGACCAATCACAATTAAATATAAGGAAAATAATCGATTGTAATTAATCAATTTCTTATCACTTCAAGTTTTATGACTTAAATTTTCATTTTAAATCCCGCTTAACTCTTTACGTTATAGTGTGTCATATACTTAGATAGCATAAAATCTTCAGAGAATATTCTAGGACGTTCTTAGGATGTATGAATATCTTTAAAACGTCTTTAGAACGTCTTTTGCAAATTTGTGTTATATGAGTATAATGCACCATTTTTAGAGCAGTTTTTACGAATTTAAACTAACTTGTAAAGACTTCGAGGCGGTAAATTTGGATGCATTGTGAAGCTTAGATGTTCCTTTAACAGAATTATCTGCACAGAACATTAAATTTTGCAAATTTAATTATTTATAAATAAATTAATGTAAAAAAAAATTTTTTTTTAAATTCATTTGCCAAAAATATTGTAAAGTAAACCTCTGGAAAAAATAGCCTGGTTGATGCTTCTTGAGCTGTAGATGATGATACAACCTCAAAAATTTTTAAATTCAAGATGGCGAACTCAATATGGTGAACTAAAATACCAATTATCGGGATAAGTTATATTTTTTTCTGTAAATGAGTGAAGTTGAGTCTATGAACAGCTTAAATTCAGGGTTGAGAAGTAACTCATTACTTGTAACGAAGTAACTCATTACTTGTTACAGTTACATTTTTTCGGTAACTGTAACTTAACTTAGTTACTTATTTTTAGTAACTTGTACCTTTTTTAGCAGTAACTTTAATAGTTACTTGGAGAACGTAAAATAAATTTAAGATTATATATAGTAATCGTATATTAATTTAATAAATTTACCAACGTATTTATAGAGCATGTAATTAAATTTTTTTACTTCTACAAGGCTATCATTAAATTTTTATTATATTAAGTACAGATTTGAAATTTATTAATTGGATAAACTAATTAATGTGATATATATTAATTATAAAATTTAATTCTTATATTATAGTAAAGCTTAAAATGTAGGATTTTTGTATTTACAATAATAATTTACAATCATTTAAAAAAAGTAACTTAAAAGTACCGACTTGTTACTTTCTAAGTAATTTTAATTGTAACAAATTTCTTTTCAAAGCCAGTAACTTGTAACTAGTTACTTTTCCCAAAAAAGTAATTTTCCCAATCCTGCTTAAATTTCAAAGAAGTTATTTCAAATTTGTGATTAACGACGCCAAAAACCCTCGGATACCAATTTTCAAGGAAATCGAAGGAGTTTTAAAATTGTCATCTGCCATATTGGATCCGCCAACTTAAATTTTCAAAAACTGACATCAAATTCGCAATTAGCGATCCCAATAACCCCCAGATATCGATTGAACAAACGGAAAGGTTGTGCAGAAAAATTTGAGACTTAAAGGATTAAAGCACATCAAGAAAGCTGTAAAGACTTCTCGCTGAGACTCTGGGACTAATTACATACATTTTATACGTGGCCTTCTTCTATCCTGCGCTGCTGGGCAACCCTGCTTAAAATATTTGATAGAAAATGATTGGATAAGATTGAAATGGATAGAATTCCTATATTGATTTATACGATTTATCATGCACCGAAGCCGTATAACATAAAGTTTATATATTTTAATCATATTTTATGATACTTTTCTTTTCAATCATCTTGAATATTGATGTTTGTATAATAAATTGATATTTCTGTATAATAAATTGATATTTCTGAATTATAGTAAATATCGCATTATGTATTTATTATTATTTTATAATAAACTACTTATAATATTCTTTTATAATAATTCTACTTACTGATAATGATGATTACAAAATAATCAGATAAAAATGAAAAGAATATCTATGTAATTTAATCATATGATGTAATTCAATCTTATGATACTACTCTTTTCCATCATGTTGAATATGAAATTTGGTATAATCAGCTTATATTTATCAATCATAAACAATATATGGTATATGAATTCACTTACGAAATTTCGTAAGTGAGTTGTGAAATATGTGAATCAAAATCACCATAAAATATAATAGACAAATTTTCTATCATTTTCTATCCAACATTTTAAGCAGGGAACTGAACCCGGGCAAGATGACAATATTGCTGCACATTCGTATTTTGCAAAATAAAATATACTGTTAACAGAATCGTGACGGGCATTAATACGTAGAAGGAAGTTGCCTTTATCAGTCACAATTAGTTGCCTGAGAAGTTGTAACTTCGAAATCCTAAAATGTAGGGCATCTAGCTCCGGTCTCTCTTGCACCTGTCCATCAGCGCCGCTGCTCCCGATAAATCTACGGCGAACTTAAACTTTCTCTCTCTTTGTCTACATTGCAAGCACGATCGCGTGGTGAAGACGAAGATCGGCCGATCGCCGATCAACTAGTCGATCAAGGTCAGCTGAGTCGCCGGCGCGACTTTCCACGCCTCCTTCTCTTTCTTCTTCTTTTTCTCCTCTTCTTGTTTATATTATAATCGATTCCACGACGTGATGTAGAGAAGAAGGCAAATGAGCTATCTGGGTGCGAAACCGGTATTATTATTTCAATGAGCCGAGATTTGCTGCCGGTAGGTCGATTAATAACGCGAGAGACCGACGGATATATGAGCAGTCGGATAGTAGTCGATGTCCTTGTTGCGACGTTATTAATGAAGATCTTGCTGAATTAATTCGTAGCCGGTAACAATATGGAAACGTTCTCACGGAAATTCTTGTACTGTCTGACTGGAGACGATATCGGCGATAATCAACGTATCGTCTATTACAAATAATCATTTTAGAAAATGGTAAGCCACATAAAGAAATCAAGAGAGAAAGAAATAAAGGAGAAAAAAAGGGATACATTAGAATTTCGTTGTTTGAGAAAATTGCCACTTAAGCAACTAGAAAGTGGAAACGATGCTCGGAATAACCGCTAATAGCGGAGACGAAGCAGACATTTTTCTCGTGCCGAGCATCAAAGTATCGAAGTAACCTACAAATTGTGACTTTACTTTTACGCGAGCGCAACATGCACTTTATATCGGTCGGACTGTAAATCAACAGTGTACCTTTCTTGGTTTCAGTGGCATCCTCGTGAACGACTTGCATTCCATTTTCATAATAACCGACCTGCCCGATGGCACGCAGCGACCCAAGTGGACTTTCATGATTATTGCAACGTGAAACGCAATTGATGACTTAACAATCTTCTTAATTACATTTATGAAGCAAATATATTTCGTTGAATCATACGATTTATACAACACGATAACGTATATTTTATATTATATTAAAAGTTAGTTTTAGCAATGTATTTGCTAAAACTTACTCTCAGGTTTTTATATTATATTTTACGTAATATTGTTTTGAGCAAATTTTTAGACAGGTTTGAATAATCATAACAAAACTTTGAAATCGATAACGGAAACTTTACGAAATCTTCTTATATTTATGAAGAAAATATATCGCGCATTCAATTAATCTCATTAAATCTATATCATAAAATAATGTAATTTTTTGTGATATCGGTGCGATAACAAATTTACTAAATTTTACATTCAGATTTTCACATTTTGCGCGACATTGTTTTCATATTGCATTTTACATGATATTATTTTGAGCAAATTTCCAGATAGATTTTCATGATAATCGCGGCATGAGATAATCGATAATGAAAAGTTTACATTCGTTGTAATTATATTCATGAAACAAATATATTACGCTAAATTAATCATTAAATTTCTGTCATGCAGTACAAATGTAATACAAACTTGGTATTATATTGATGCAGCACATAGTAAAAAAAAAAAAAAAAAAAAAAAAAAAAAAAAAAAAAAAAAAAAAAAAAAAAAAAAAAAAAAAATATATATATAGTCGTATACGTCTACATAAAAAAAAAATGATGAATGAAAAAAGTCAATTAAATATCGATATCGCATACCAGAAGCATTTACTTCGATTGTATTTGTGTAATACTATCTCTTTCGCTTCGTGAACATGTATAATTAGCATGATTATATGTAGCTATATAGAGACAAAATTCATATGTAATATGCGGTTTCTTTCGCGTATTTCTATATTTCGTCATTCTATCCGATAAATATGAGTGCCACATAAAGCACTCATAAGAGACGCAACCTTTACAAATCGACTAGGATAACCCAAACTCACCTTCGCAGTTTTTGTGGGAACGTAGAATAGATTGAAGTGAACATAAAACTCCTATATCGTTTTGCCATATTCGGAATAATAATTGAGATATTAATTCAAGGAGATTGGTGAATGGTCATGCGAGATATGGTAGACAAACAGTGATGACGATATGTGCATGTATACATCAAATCGAATAAAATAACCCTTTATCATTTTGCAAATAACCACGTAGATTTTAGTTATTAATAAAAGAAAATTGTTACACGATTGTATGCGATAATGCACAAACTTTCTTTAAGGCCTTATGCCACTCTGAAGGTCCTAAAATTATACCTAACTTTGATGATTTTTTTGTAAGTAAATAAATTGTTTTATTAAAAATCTATTGAAAGAACTTTATTATACATATGTTAAAATATACCAAACAATTTTTCTTTTTTTATGTATAAAATGGCGGCGTACGGACTCCACTGCGAAACTATTTTTTATTCTCCGTGCAAAACGATGTACAAGATTTCGGAAAAATAGCTGACCCTAGAGCAAAAGTTAAAAAAGTATTATCATCTACATGCTAAAAACTCTTGAAGAATATTTGTTTTGCAGAATATTGATTTTTTAAAAAATGGTGGTCATTTTTACAAAATTTGTCACTTTGACTGAGAAAATTTTGTACAAAAATGTTAATTGCAAAAAGAGATTTCAATATTTTGCAAAGCTCCTGCGTACTTCAAGAGTATTTGACATGTAGATGACAATACTTTTTTTAATTTTGCTCTAGGATTAGCCATTTTTCTGAAATCTTGTACACCATTTTACACGGAGAATGAAAAATAATTTCGCAGTAGAGTCCGTCACTTTGTACGTAAAAAGTAAAGAAAAATTGTTTGTTATACTTTAACATATGTATAATAAAGTCCTTTCAACATATTTTTAATAAAACAATTTAAGGTAAACGTAACGAATTACGCCACTCTAAGCAAAGAGTAATTTTTAAGAAATTATTTTTAAAAAATAAAGTGGTATTAGGTAAGACTATGAATTTTATCTAATATTAATATTGTAAATTAGCAAAAAAACATAAAAATTGAACATAAACAAAATTATTTATATGTACACAAAAGTTAAGTGTGAACTGCAAATGTCCCGAATTATACCCACTGAAATTGTTGGATGTCCCGATTTACGCCACTAATATGTCCCAAATGACGACCTTGATCTGTTTGGATAATTCTAATAAAGGAAATGAAATTTTTACATCTATTATCTATTCAAATATATATTTATTAATTCAAAATAATAAGCATCTTAACTCCTACTAATTTGTTTTAAAATATTATTGCATATCTATAGCGGTTTTGTGTATATGATGTTTTTTATGTGCAAATAAATTCGCTACCTCTGTTATATTATACAAAAACCATATAAGTGTATAATATTTTAATATTTTATTGTCTTTTAATTCAGTTTAATTCATATTAATCATACAAAACTAAAACATTTTGTATTACAATCCAAAAATATCTCATTTTATCATTCTACATGTTATATTATCGTAATAGACACTTAAGAACAAGCTCATAGTCAAAAATGATAGATTTCAATATGAGCTTTTGAAACTACCTTTTACGAAAAATAACGTTATATTTTCATATACTTACTTTGACGGAACTATTTCATATACTTTCACGATTGCTTTCTCGGAATTCTTTAACACTTTTAATCAGCTGTGTTTTATTACGCGTACAAAACAAGTTAAGTTGGCGTTATTTGGGTCAGTGACGTCCTTTGGTACTTTTACCTTATTTATTTGCAAAAAATTATCAAGTTAGACATTTTAAGGCCTTCAGGGTGACATAAGACCTTAATTAATATCTAAAACTCTATATGGTCATTTGCAAAATAGTAGAAGACTTTTCATGTTCAGTTTGACTTAATATATAAATACACAACTGTAGATGGCGCCATTACAGCTCATCTACCATATCGCGTGTGATCCCTCACTAATATTCTTTAATTAACATCTCGACTATTATTGCGAACATCGTAAAACAGGACTTTTACGTTCACCTGAATCCGTTCTACGTTCCCACGAAAATTGCGGGAACGAGTCTGGGACATCATATAATATAATCTCGAGAATATTTTCGCGTATTTCGTCATTCTATCCGTAAATATGAGTGACACATGAACCATTTATAAGGGACGCAACCTTTGCGAATCGACTATTATTGCGAACATCGCAAAACGGGACTTTTACGTTCATCCGAATCCGTTCTACGTTCCCACGAAAATTGCGGGAACGAATCTGGGACATCATATAATATAATCTCGAGAATATTTTCGCGTATTTCGTCATTCTATCCGTAAATATGAGTGACACATGAACCATTTATAAGGGACGCAACCTTTGCGAATCGACTATTATTGCGAACATCGCAAAACGGGACTTTTACGTTCATCCGAATCCGTTCTACGTTCCCACGAAAATTGCGGGAACGAATCTGGGACATCATATAATATAATCTCGAGAATATTTTCGCGTATTTCGTCATTCTATCCGTAAATATGAGTGACACATGAACCATTTATAAGGGACGCAACCTTTGCGAATCGACTATTATTGCGAACATCGCAAAACGGGACTTTTACGTTCATCCGAATCCGTTCTACGTTCCCACGAAAATTGCGGGAACGAATCTGGGACATCATATAATATAATCTCGAGAATATTTTCGCGTATTTCGTCATTCTATCCGTAAATATGAGTGACACATGAACCATTTATAAGGGACGCAACCTTTGCGAATCGACTATTATTGCGAACATCGCAAAACGGGACTTTTACGTTCATCCGAATCCGTTCTACGTTCCCACGAAAATTGCGGGAACGAATCTGGGACATCATATAATATAATCTCGAGAATATTTTCGCGTATTTCGTCATTCTATCCGTAAATATGAGTGACACATGAACCATTTATAAGGGACGCAACCTTTGCGAATCGACTATTATTGCGAACATCGCAAAACGGGACTTTTACGTTCATCCGAATCCGTTCTACGTTCCCACGAAAATTGCGGGAACGAATCTGGGACATCATATAATATAATCTCGAGAATATTTTCGCGTATTTCGTCATTCTATCCGTAAATATGAGTGACACATGAACCATTTATAAGGGACGCAACCTTTGCGAATCGACTATTATTGCGAACATCGCAAAACGGGACTTTTACGTTCATCCGAATCCGTTCTACGTTCCCACGAAAATTGCGGGAACGAATCTGGGACATCATATAATATAATCTCGAGAATATTTTCGCGTATTTCGTCATTCTATCCGTAAATATGAGTGACACATGAACCATTTATAAGGGACGCAACCTTTGCGAATCGACTATTATTGCGAACATCGCAAAACGGGACTTTTACGTTCATCCGAATCCGTTCTACGTTCCCACGAAAATTGCGGGAACGAATCTGGGACATCATATAATATAATCTCGAGAATATTTTCGCGTATTTCGTCATTCTATCCGTAAATATGAGTGACACATGAACCATTTATAAGGGACGCAACCTTTGCGAATCGACTATTATTGCGAACATCGCAAAACGGGACTTTTACGTTCATCCGAATCCGTTCTACGTTCCCACGAAAATTGCGGGAACGAATCTGGGACATCATATAATATAATCTCGAGAATATTTTCGCGTATTTCGTCATTCTATCCGTAAATATGAGTGACACATGAACCATTTATAAGGGACGCAACCTTTGCGAATCGACTATTATTGCGAACATCGCAAAACGGGACTTTTACGTTCATCCGAATCCGTTCTACGTTCCCACGAAAATTGCGGGAACGAATCTGGGACATCATATAATATAATCTCGAGAATATTTTCGCGTATTTCGTCATTCTATCCGTAAATATGAGTGACACATGAACCATTTATAAGGGACGCAACCTTTGCGAATCGACTATTATTGCGAACATCGCAAAACGGGACTTTTACGTTCATCCGAATCCGTTCTACGTTCCCACGAAAATTGCGGGAACGAATCTGGGACATCATATAATATAATCTCGAGAATATTTTCGCGTATTTCGTCATTCTATCCGTAAATATGAGTGACACATGAACCATTTATAAGGGACGCAACCTTTGCGAATCGACTATTATTGCGAACATCGCAAAACGGGACTTTTACGTTCATCCGAATCCGTTCTACGTTCCCACGAAAATTGCGGGAACGAATCTGGGACATCATATAATATAATCTCGAGAATATTTTCGCGTATTTCGTCATTCTATCCGTAAATATGAGTGACACATGAACCATTTATAAGGGACGCAACCTTTGCGAATCGACTATTATTGCGAACATCGCAAAACGGGACTTTTACGTTCATCCGAATCCGTTCTACGTTCCCACGAAAATTGCGGGAACGAATCTGGGACATCATATAATATAATCTCGAGAATATTTTCGCGTATTTCGTCATTCTATCCGTAAATATGAGTGACACATGAACCATTTATAAGGGACGCAACCTTTGCGAATCGACTATTATTGCGAACATCGCAAAACGGGACTTTTACGTTCATCCGAATCCGTTCTACGTTCCCACGAAAATTGCGGGAACGAATCTGGGACATCATATAATATAATCTCGAGAATATTTTCGCGTATTTCGTCATTCTATCCGTAAATATGAGTGACACATGAACCATTTATAAGGGACGCAACCTTTGCGAATCGACTATTATTGCGAACATCGCAAAACGGGACTTTTACGTTCATCCGAATCCGTTCTACGTTCCCACGAAAATTGCGGGAACGAATCTGGGACATCATATAATATAATCTCGAGAATATTTTCGCGTATTTCGTCATTCTATCCGTAAATATGAGTGACACATGAACCATTTATAAGGGACGCAACCTTTGCGAATCGACTATTATTGCGAACATCGCAAAACGGGACTTTTACGTTCATCCGAATCCGTTCTACGTTCCCACGAAAATTGCGGGAACGAATCTGGGACATCATATAATATAATCTCGAGAATATTTTCGCGTATTTCGTCATTCTATCCGTAAATATGAGTGACACATGAACCATTTATAAGGGACGCAACCTTTGCGAATCGACTATTATTGCGAACATCGCAAAACGGGACTTTTACGTTCATCCGAATCCGTTCTACGTTCCCACGAAAATTGCGGGAACGAATCTGGGACATCATATAATATAATCTCGAGAATATTTTCGCGTATTTCGTCATTCTATCCGTAAATATGAGTGACACATGAACCATTTATAAGGGACGCAACCTTTGCGAATCGACTATTATTGCGAACATCGCAAAACGGGACTTTTACGTTCATCCGAATCCGTTCTACGTTCCCACGAAAATTGCGGGAACGAATCTGGGACATCATATAATATAATCTCGAGAATATTTTCGCGTATTTCGTCATTCTATCCGTAAATATGAGTGACACATGAACCATTTATAAGGGACGCAACCTTTGCGAATCGACTATTATTGCGAACATCGCAAAACGGGACTTTTACGTTCATCCGAATCCGTTCTACGTTCCCACGAAAATTGCGGGAACGAATCTGGGACATCATATAATATAATCTCGAGAATATTTTCGCGTATTTCGTCATTCTATCCGTAAATATGAGTGACACATGAACCATTTATAAGGGACGCAACCTTTGCGAATCGACTATTATTGCGAACATCGCAAAACGGGACTTTTACGTTCATCCGAATCCGTTCTACGTTCCCACGAAAATTGCGGGAACGAATCTGGGACATCATATAATATAATCTCGAGAATATTTTCGCGTATTTCGTCATTCTATCCGTAAATATGAGTGACACATGAACCATTTATAAGGGACGCAACCTTTGCGAATCGACTATTATTGCGAACATCGCAAAACGGGACTTTTACGTTCATCCGAATCCGTTCTACGTTCCCACGAAAATTGCGGGAACGAATCTGGGACATCATATAATATAATCTCGAGAATATTTTCGCGTATTTCGTCATTCTATCCGTAAATATGAGTGACACATGAACCATTTATAAGGGACGCAACCTTTGCGAATCGACTATTATTGCGAACATCGCAAAACGGGACTTTTACGTTCATCCGAATCCGTTCTACGTTCCCACGAAAATTGCGGGAACGAATCTGGGACATCATATAATATAATCTCGAGAATATTTTCGCGTATTTCGTCATTCTATCCGTAAATATGAGTGACACATGAACCATTTATAAGGGACGCAACCTTTGCGAATCGACTATTATTGCGAACATCGCAAAACGGGACTTTTACGTTCATCCGAATCCGTTCTACGTTCCCACGAAAATTGCGGGAACGAATCTGGGACATCATATAATATAATCTCGAGAATATTTTCGCGTATTTCGTCATTCTATCCGTAAATATGAGTGACACATGAACCATTTATAAGGGACGCAACCTTTGCGAATCGACTATTATTGCGAACATCGCAAAACGGGACTTTTACGTTCATCCGAATCCGTTCTACGTTCCCACGAAAATTGCGGGAACGAATCTGGGACATCATATAATATAATCTCGAGAATATTTTCGCGTATTTCGTCATTCTATCCGTAAATATGAGTGACACATGAACCATTTATAAGGGACGCAACCTTTGCGAATCGACTATTATTGCGAACATCGCAAAACGGGACTTTTACGTTCATCCGAATCCGTTCTACGTTCCCACGAAAATTGCGGGAACGAATCTGGGACATCATATAATATAATCTCGAGAATATTTTCGCGTATTTCGTCATTCTATCCGTAAATATGAGTGACACATGAACCATTCATAAGGGACGCAACCTTTGCAAATCGACTAGTATATAAAGTTGCTGCCAAATTCACGTGCATACACCTGTCTACCTGGAGAGCCTTTGACGGAGCGCGGCGGAACGCGCCGAGAAAGTGCATCTGACGCGCGCGCGCGCGCGATAACTAATCGTGAGGAAAGTTTGCGTCGCGGTATTATCGGGCGTACGTATACATACACACGTGTACATGTACACATATACCGTCGGCTCGCAACAAGTGGACGTGTGGCGGCGCGGTAACCCACCTACGCCTGGCCGCGCGATCAAAAGTGAATACCCCGGGCGTGCTTGCACAAGAGCCGCGGCCGAGAGAGGCTCGTCTCCGTCTTTTAAAAGGTACACGTAGCTCGTGAAATTGCGCGAGGAGGCCCCTTCTTAGCGTGTGTATCAGCATTGTAACCTCGATTCCTCCGAGACACGGTGCGCAGTGCCGTGCCGAGCGGCGCGATCGCCCTCTCTTCCGCGAGCCAGCACGATGAAAGTCCGCGTGATGCGCCGTCGCGACTGTGTTTCACGGCTTTGCCGGCGTTTTACGCGCGAGTGATCCAATTGAGATCGCCCGGAGTGCTGTCGTGCGCGAGATATCGCCGCGTTACAGCCTACGGAGATGCCTCCACCCGTGAAAATCCATCCGATCGGGCCGACATTCGCGAGCGACTGAATCGTCTCGGTGCTCAGCGCGCTCAAGATCGCCGCGAGGTTTTCTTTCTTACAGGTCAGAGAGATCTTCGTTACGAAGTAACGATAAGTTAACTTTCTTCAGTCATGCCGAATAAATAACAAGCAAATACCAAGTCGCGTTGTTGGTCATATTATTCGTCAAATTTATTAACAATATTCCCAAGTTTTTCATAATCTCGTATTCGATTTTACTTGAAAAACATACGGGAACAAAAATATTATTCAACCAATAGAATTGGTTAATAGCAGTGTAACTAGAGTACACCTTCTTGATTCAATAGCAATATCACTGATGCTAATACGCGAGTTATTAAAACAATATATGCTGTATTAGTTTCAATGATATTGCTGAAGTTAAAAAAGTTTTACTCCAATTGCAAGGATGTTGATGAATTCTATTGAAAAGTGTTCCCAGAGAATTCAAGAAGAACTCAGTCGTATGTCACAACTTCCGAGTTCATTATTAGATGCAAAAATTCTTTTCACTGAACTGAACTTTAAAGAATTTTTTTTGCATTGAAAATAAACTCAGAATTGATGACATACGACTGAATTCTTTTTCAATTCTTTTTCAATTCTTTGTGTTACTTGAGAATAAAAAGTTTCTCAAGTTTTTCGTAATCTCATGTTCGATTTTACTTGAAAAACACACGCGTACAAAAATACTATTAAAACAAAGTACAATAAAATTGGCCAACAGCAACTAGAGTACACCTTCTTGATTCAATAGCAATATCACTGATGCTAATACGCGAGTTATTAAAACAATACGTGATGTATTAGTTCAATGATATTGCTGTTAAAGTCAAGAAAGTTTTACTCCAGTTGCAAGGCTGTTGATCAACTCTATTGAAGAGTTTTCTTTCTGTGCGCGACGAATCTCTTGTGTCGATCTAACGTCGACTACGACGAATTGGAGAGATCACAGAAAGTTGATCGACCCTCTATCGATCGCGTGTCTCTCTCAGTAATCATGAAACAACTACAACCTCCGAGGCTATTATCCTCCGCGTATTATCACAACCAATCAAAGGACAAGCGAAAAATCTATTCGCGGAGATCGCGTGTAAACGTAACCAACAGCGCATTACGTAGCGCTGTAGTAACATTAAATCGCTATTTTCATTCTGCTTCACGCAACGAGTAGCTGGATCCGTTAATTCTGGAATTTCTTGGAGCCCCGAAACGAGAAGTAGATAAGATAATGCAGACTAATGTTGTGCGCAGAGAGAACGATTTGATTGAATCAAATAAATATTCCTTTGGAACAGTCCAAACAATTTTTGATCGATCGAACAAAATTTTACTTAACAAAAATATTTATTTGCGACTTAGTTCCAAAAACATTTTTTTGTCGTGTCAATCAAAAAATTGATTTCGACCATTCCAAAGAAACATTTATTTGATTCAGTCGTTCTCTCCGCGCGATAAACAGTAGCATCGCGATGGACAGGAGTAATTTTGCCCCGTCACGGGCGCACCATGGGAATAACACAGTGCGGCAGATACTTACGGTTCGCGCACTTCTGGGCTATCGGAAGAGACAGGAATCTTCCAGGTTTGTTGCCGTGCGGTCGAGCCTCATTGATCGCCGGTTCGGCGTTGACGAACGCCGCGAACAGCACTAGGGCCAGCGGCACCAGCATCATCTGGAGAATCATCGCGCAGAATGACAGATATTGGTTATTATGTTGCATTACGGTACGCAGAACAGCTTTATTTCATGCAATTTAGATTAGCTTCCGTAATTCTTACTACAAACGGACACAATTTCCTCGTACGCAGAGAGAACGATTTATTGAATCAAATAAATGTTTCTTTGGAATAGTCCAAACAAATTATTTGGTGGACACAACAAAAGTATTTCTTTGGAATTAAGCAAATCAATATTTTTGTTACGTCCAACAAAATTTTGTTCGATCAATCAAAACATTTGTTTGGACTGTTTCAAAGAAGTGTTTATTTAATTCAACCAAATCGTTCTCTCTGTGTACAGCATATTTATATGAAGTATTCACAGAAAAAAAGAGAGAGAGACAACCTTCTAAAAAATGTCTTTAAGATGTCCAAAAGACATCTTATTTACTTAGATGTATTTTAGAAGTTTATTATATCTAGTCATATTTATATATACACAAAAAGTGTCATTCTACTGCAAAAACGCAGTTTTTACTCAGTTTACTTTCTCTCTTCGAAGTAATAGTTACCTTTAACGAAAAACATGTTTTTGATAATAGACTTAAAATATACTCATTGCATGTTTGAGAAGAGCTTATTTTATTACTTAATCAAAAGAAGCAATTATGCTTTTTACAAGAATATTATATATCTTTATCAAAGAGAAAGTTAGTTTGACTCTATGTAAGTAAGCGAGCAGAATTTTTATTTTAAATTAACCTTCTCTTTTTGACATTATGTGCTGCTTTCAAGCAACATCGATTTCTCATGAGTTATATGCAAGAACGGTGAATACAGGACGCACTTATTTAACACTGTAGGTCTGAAGCAACTTGCCTGTTTTGTTCGTCGGTGTCTCAGCAGTTTCGATTTTGACATACGAGCAACGTAATGTATTTTTTATGAAAAACATATTATTTCGAAAATGTACAATAACATATATAATTGACATTCAACAGACATAATTTACTTCATTAAAACACCAACAATTTTTTTCTTTAAATGTTTTTAAGTCTGCCAAAAAGGATTAATACTTTTCATGGAAATGCTAAACTTGCTTGAATTCAGAATATATTTTGAATAAATTTGGTACTTATGATGAACTTATGACAGATTTGCGAATGTATATAAACTTGTGACATATATAAACAAGTGACATTTATTTGAATGTAGTACGCATTTTTCTGTGTGCATTTCTTTTTGCGACTGATATTGTAAAAAGTTGCGTCGTGAACTTGAACGTTTCACTCGAGTGCTTCTCCGTTCACGCTCTCCTCTTTATTTTACAAGACAACAGTAGGCAGGAGAAATCGAAGAGCCTCGAACACAATCTTTCACAACTAATGGTGAAAATTTTTTGTATGGAAAATTGAAAAGACAAGCAAATTAACCCATTAACGTCCAAAGGTGCTGAAATTTTACGTTGATTTGAGCCATTTATTTTACTACGGAAATGAGGTCTCTTGTTTATAAAGAGCACCATTCCTACCAATTTCGATGTTGCTCTATCGAATAACTTTGAGAAAATTTTTAAAAAATTGCAATTTATGCATAATTTTTGCATAATAAAATAAAAGAACGCATAGTTTTTGCCAAAGCTAATTTTTTCTTCTTCCGCTATTTTCTCCACAAAAACGTGTTGTATCACTCGTTTAAAACGTGACACTTTAACTTAAAAAATATGCCATGGACATTTTTTTCAATAAACATGGCAGTACCAAAATGACGGTTGATTCAAAGCGTTTAATTCGAATTTTCGTTTATATTTGGTTATCGAAATTATTTTAGGTTCAATGTTACTACAAAATTACATAATTATATAGTAAAACAATATATAGTAAAAGAGCGACATCGAAATTGGTAGAAAAGGGACCTTTTATAAACAACAGACCTCATTTCCGTAGTAAATGGCTCAAATCAACGTAAAATTTCAACACATTTGGGCGTTAGTGGATTAAATATGACCAATTATCACTGCTAATCGTGGTTAGCGTAAACAGAAACGTTATCATGCGCAAGACATTGTCGCGTCCAGAATTTGTCACATCTTACGTATCAATAAAAGAAATGAACTTCTTTTTTCAAGGATCATTCGAGATTCCTGCGAGATAAAACCCCGTCTGCAAACCGTCAACAAGTGTGTGTGTACGCGTACGTGCATTAAGAAGACTGGAAGGAGATTTTCAGATTGCCTGAAAATTGTGCTTATTCTTTCACAATTCTTTATGACAAACTGAATGAATATGGAAATGTTATTTTGACGTGTATTTATACAACATATAATGAGAAGAAAAATACAATTTTGATGATCAAATATTCAATATAAATGTATGGTACATGCAGTTAAAATATGTTTCGTTTTTCTTTTCAAAGTCGTCATTTTGCAGTAATAAGTTGATTCTCAGTGATTCAATTAAGCTGAATTTTACGTAGAAAATTTCCATAAGCTTGTCGTTATCGTGTGAACTACTATAATAGAAATTGAATAAAAGTTAACAAAATTGCAAATATCTTAATGGAATATTATTAAATTTTCAGTTCTTTCATAGTAAAAAAATTAACATTTCAAAATTAAATATTTTCAAGAGTTTGTCAGTGGTTCATACGATAACGACAGTCTTACGGAAATTTTTTACCTAAAATTCAGCTTAATTGAACCACCGAGAGTCAAGATATTACTGCAAAATGACGATCTTGAGAAGAAAAACGAAATATATTTTAACTATATGTACCATAGACTTATATTGAGTATTTGATCATCAAAATTATATTTTTCTTTTCTTTATATGTTGTATAAATACACGTCAAAATAACATTTTCGCATATTCATTCAGCTTGTCATAAAGAATTGTGAAACAAACACGATTTTTAAACAATCCGACCCTCCGTCCCCTTAACGGGGTTGCCGGTTCATTGAAATATCTGTTTAGTCGTTCGGACCTCGCGATTTCATCGCGGCTTATTGCGATCGCGCGCGGGACAGCCGGTGAGAGTTTCGTTCATACATAACGCCGTTGACATGCAGGTACGCGACACACTGCGCGGACACATTCGGTTCCTTTCCATCGACAGAGGTTTCTTTTGGGGAGTGTCTCGTCTAACGAAGCTGCAAGACCGTCCTTTCTTTTCCTGTCTTTCTCACCGGCGATATCATCTGTCACGTCAGCCGACTCGCCGGAACGCGACGCGACGCGATCGATCGGAAATTTCTCCGGTCAACGTCATCGAGAAGCAGGACAGATCTAATTTGCATTCGGATCTCAGCACGAAAATAACATCGAGGAGCTAAGTAAATTCGAAACGCTTCAACGGATCTGCAGGGGGTTTGGGCACGCGTGTGTACGTGTGTTTGTGCGAGAAGCTTCGTTGTCAAGTTGGGATCGGATTTCGCTCAGTTCAATTTTCGATGCTGCGGATGAAGGAAAGTGTATCTCACCGAACCGTCGTGTTTGAATCGTCGCGTAGGCACGCGGAGTCTCTCGCCTTTCGTCCGTAGCATCGAAATTTGAACTCACCGAAATGATGTCGCAAAAGTCTCGATCCTCAACAACGACGTCGATGGCGACATCGACAGCAACAATGACAACAACGAAGACGACGACGATTTCGACGTACAATTTCGGCACTCACCTTGTATCACTTGTCTCTTGGAAAACTAAGGATAGACGTGGAAGATGACGGTTAAAGAAACGTGGTCACTGATAGGATATGGAGAGACGGGCACCTTCACCGTCGATTATATAGAAATGGTCCCCACCAGAGACCCAGCTGGCTCATCCCACCCTTCGCTACAAGGACCCAGCGAGACGCGCCGACGGATCGAGACCTTAGTCATAATTAGTGCGGATAATTAGGGGTTACAGATCCGCGGATCGATTCTCGTGATCCCGCAGTGTGTCCTCGGAATCCTCCGCGGGAGATCGTCCTCGCAGATCTCTCGCTTTCTTTCGTCGCGCGCCAAATCCGGTCGCGCTTCCACGAATCCAAAAGGACGGATTTAATGGAGGTGGAGGAGGAGGAAGAAGAGAAGGATGCCGGAGTCGATAATTCATTAATACAGTAAATAACGCGACTGACTTACGCAATTATTGCGTAAGACCCGCAGATGCTATCGACGAACTACTTCGTTAATTTCAGTCAAGTCGATTGAGCACATTTATGATGCATGAAACGACTCGCGAGCTATATAATCCGTGGCCGGATTAATCTCCTATCGCGCTAATCTCTATTTCTAAAAGCAATTACCGCGATATTATGAAATCGTCTAAAATAAAACTCGATCGTGCTTATTTTCATCATTCAATTGAATTTATCGCGCTCATCAAAATAATGTTGACGATAAAGTTATTGTAAACTGAGCAAAAAATCAAGTGAAAAGAGTTAAACCTCGGAATTGCGTAAATTTTGCCGCACAAACTACGATCGAGCTAAATCAACAAGCTGACCTATTCAGGTTATAAAATCAAGAGTAAATAGCAAATAAATCACAAAAAAACACAAAGAATCAACACACACACACACACACACATATATTTCATAGTTTATATATATATATATATATATATATATATATATATATATATAAACTATGAAATAAAAAATTGAATAAAATAAAATAAAATAAACTTCGAAAGATAAAAAAATTAAATATAAAATTAAATAAATTGCAAAATCACAAAATCAAATAAAGTGCATAATTAAGGAATCAACTAAGGTAAAATAAACTATGAAATAAAAAATGAAATAAATTGTAAAACCAAATTGTAAAACCATAAATTGCAAAATTATAAATTGCAAAATTAAATGAAATTTAAAATAAAAAATCAAATAAATTGTGTAATTAACAATAAAAGTTACAAATAAGCGAACATAAAAATAAATGGTTAAATGAAATTGAAACGTAGTTGTTCCATATAATATAAATGTCTTCTTGAAGTGTTTACTGCATAATATGAGTAACCAGTTTACTTCTGGTAGAAGATAAATAAATCGAAAAATAAGTATGGTCAATAATGTGCTGGATTGTTTTGAAATCCTCTTGTGGGTAATAATAACCCATATTTTGAGTCACAATTTACAGAACAAAAAATTAAAATAATACCAAAATTCTGTTAGAAAAATTAGAGCAGTTAGTTTGTGACATTTAACTCTGAAATTGAATTTGTTTAACTCAATTAAAATTTAAAAAAGATCCATTAAAATGATTTTAATGGATCTTATTTTTATAAAATATTACATCTTGCTATATTATATTATATATTCGTATAGAATTAAAACGTAGCAATTAAAAGAGTTTATGAAAATTTTTAACAGGCTTATTAGTTGTATTTTTAAAAGCGCAACTGAAACGACGGAGATCGTTCGACGGTACGTCGAACCGATCGGTCTCAAAGCGACTCGGCGATCGATCGATCAATGTTCACCTATATTTTTACTCGCGCGTTTAATGATAGGATAGGCTGAAATTAACAGGTAATAACAGTGAACTCTTTATTCCCACAACTCTACCGACGGCGCGATACCGGTCGATTATGAGATCCGCGATCTGTAACTAATTCCCTCGCGCTTTTCAAAGCCGCATGACTAATGTCCACACGATTTACGAGTTCAACGTTCTCGCTAAACTGAGCCTTGAACGTTATTTCCGCGAAAGTTGACCTAAATTAAGCGCCAGACTAAATTTGGTCAACCACATTTTTTTGCTCTTTAAAACTAACTCGCGAAGATTCGTTTGCTTTTTATAAAATACGCCCATGGATGTCGCTTTGTATATTCTTGCCGAGATGAAATACCTGATTCAAACTTTACTCGAGCGCGAAAATATCATATTCAGCAAATTTGAGATTTCCTAGAAATGTCTGCCAATACATCCGAAATTTTTAGAAAGCAGCAACAGCATAATTGGAGAAAAGTATCTGGAATATAAAAGAATATAAGTAATAATAACAGAAATTTACTTATATTACACATACACACACACACATATATATATTTACTTATACTAATTTGCTTATTAATACTTAATTTGTTATATTTACTTATATTAACATATATATTTTTATAATGAAAAAATTTTGTTCAAATGGAAGAATATAAATTTTCTAAAAACTATAGTTTTTTTTTATAGAAGCAATTGTATATTCTATTAAAATTTTTATAATGTTTTTCATTCCATTTTTTCATTTC
The DNA here is from genome assembly GCF_010583005.1 of Odontomachus brunneus. Taxonomy (NCBI): domain Eukaryota; kingdom Metazoa; phylum Arthropoda; class Insecta; order Hymenoptera; family Formicidae; genus Odontomachus; species Odontomachus brunneus. Next base: position 453,509 of record NW_022639505.1, on the reverse strand, counting down.
AATTTTTTATTTCAATATTTCATTCAAATTTTCATAATTTTTATAATATTTTCATTTAAATAAAAAAATTTAAATTCAATTAAATAGGCCACCGCGCAAATAAATATATTTTAACGTTTAAATACTTTTTCTCTCAGTGCAGCAGCTGCAGCAGATTTGAAGCGTGTGATGGACTGCAATTTTTTGGACGGTTTATCACGAGATGCCGCACCCATATATTAGAAGTCTCGCGTTAATCGACGTCCGGCCTAGAAAGGAAAAGCATATTTTGTTCGAACACTTGTCGGAGTGTTTATCATCGCGATGAGTTTGAGACGAGTCGCTCCAGTCAACACCAGCACACGCAACAATATCGTAGATAAAAAGACTTTCCATTTCTTTGAGTCTCAACTGAGCGATGCGACGAATGGACCCGTCGCGCGTCTCTCTTTCTCGTTTCATATGTTAATACAGGGTCTTTTTGAGACGAAGCTCTTTGACGGAACAATCGCGCGACAATCGTTGAATTCACTTGCCGTTAATGTAACTTATGTTATATAAGCGCGGTGAGAAATATGAAGAGATGGAATATGATATTGTTTTCTACACGAACTTATATTAAGTGCTGTCGATGCTCGTTTCATTTTAAATTCATTGTGAATCCTGTCAGCGACGGTTGGAGACAGACAAATTAGTTTTTAAAGTCAAACAAACAAAGATATTGAGTGCTCTGATGGTAAACAACTAGTAAAAATAGTAGGCTAACAGCCTGGATGCTGAATGCGATAATTTGAACCTTTGCGGAAGAATAAAATTGTTATATAAAATGTTATAAAACTTTTAAAAATCACTCGTTACCGTCATTCGTTACTTATTTTAAAAAATAACGAGTTGTTATAATTTCTGTTACTAACGAAAGATAAAAAAAAAAAAACACCAAATTTTTACTAAAAAAGCTTATAAAGCAATGGCGTTAAAGCAGAAAGTTAAGGAATGTTAGAATAGTTAGGGAAAGTTACTTCTTAGAAATAACTCTTTATCATTACTTTTATTTTAAAAAATTATTCGTAACTCAAGAAGCGTAATTAGTATTAGTATAACGGAAAGAAATAAAAAAATGCAGTTGCCAAGTCGTTATTGAAAAATAGTTTATAACATTGATAGTGTCACAAGTAAAAATCGGTTTATGCCGGAAAAATAGTCAAAAGCTAATAACAAAACGTTTTTAGTAAAACTATATTTCTCAAAAAGTCATTTACTAAATGTGTTTAACAAAATATATTTTTGACAATGTGTGGAGTACACAAATATTAAGAACAAAATTAGGAATGTTATTTATCATATACTGCTAATAGTAATGTTTGACAAAAATGATGTTGTTAATAATATTTGCTATCAACATCCTTTGATCAACATCCTTTGAGAGCGCAAAATGAGGGATTATAAAAATAATGTTATTGACAATATTGGTGACAAAGTTACCAGCGTTTTAACAAAAAAAAAATACTTTTTGTCATTAACACTTATTACCTGTAAAATATTGGAGATAAATGTAATTAGCAATTTTTCTTCCAAAATGACAAAATTAATAACGAAATCTGATTAGCTTGTTTTGACAACTTGTTGAAAACGATTGTTTTCAGTACTTCTATGTTATAGCTTTACATTTGTCGATAACAGTATTAAAGACACACATTATTAACAGTGTTATTATTAGTGTAAACGAGTTCTAACGGGAAATGCCACGAATCGGAAAATAGGAAAATGAATTATTTAAATAATTTTATTTTACAAAGACGGTTATACAAACAATTTATTCTCATATCATTATTAAGTAACACTTAAACAATAAATTGTGTAAATTTCATTAAAAAAAGAAAACAATTTTCTTAGATACATTAATAGCAACGATAGGTTGCTATTAATAGATCGTGAAATTTCTTCTCGAGTGGTGAAGAAAATAACTCACTCTTTACTAATCTGAAATCCTAAAAAATGAAGAAAATTTCTTTAATATATCTTTGTGTCTTTAATTAAGCACAGGAGTTTTGCAAAATTTACATTTTTTGTATAAAATGACGACTATTAAAACTGAAAACTTGAATTGAACTTGAAAAAACACTAACCACTATCTAATTTTACTACAAACTATTTTTATCCAATTTTTCAAAAAGTTTAAACAAGAAAAAAGCCCCATCTCTTTAACTAAAGACGTATATTTTAAAGTATTCTTTCCAGTTTAATTCTCTTTTAACATATTATTTCTTAACCCTGACGGCAATCAATGCTTCGACAAATATCTGAAAAAAGATATGCAGGAATACCGACTAAAATATAAAATCAAAAAGAAAGAGAGAAAGAGGGAGGGAGAGAGAGAGAGAGAGAGAGAGAGAGAGAGAGAGAGAGAGAGAG
>NW_022639505.1:445089-449647 GCF_010583005.1 Odontomachus brunneus | reverse complement strand
GAGAGAGAGAGAGAGAGAGAGAGAGAGAGAGAGAGAGAGAGAGAGTGAATAAAACATTTCATTATTGATTAGCAGCTTGGAACTTTATCTCGTCGGCATGACTGAGTTGGCGGATGCATTCGCTAAAAAGCACAAAGGCACGACGAGTCGCGGATATCAGATTGAAGCTAATTCTCCTGTCGAGATATATCATTGGTTAGTTTAAACGACGACACCTTACGGCACGCCAATCGCACAGTAGTAGTCATCAAGCGCGCGCTAAACGCCTTATTAAATTATTATCGGTGTTGTTTCGCGCGCGCGCGTGAGCGCGAGACCAGTTGAACCCGCCGCGCGTCGATCGGCAATTGAAATGCACAATGGAGCAATTAACGTTCCCGGCAATTAAGGCGCCGTCTCGTCTCTCTTTTCGCGCGTCATTTTTATCACCGCGCGCTGCCGCATTCGCGCGGCTACTCGCTGCGCTCGCGCGCGTTTTCGCGAACGAGAGGGAAAGGTCGCCAGTTGCCGCCTCCACCCCGCGCGATTCCGTTTCCCCTCGTCAACGAGACGGTCACCGAATTTCCGAAAACGTCGTACATCGCGAGAGCGCGGTCCGCTCGCTTCGCACCGCCGATGACCTTGAAGATGCGCTCCGTCAACTTTCACTGTGCCATAACGTGAACGACGACGGGGCAACGGGATAGTCAATGTCATCCGTGCTGCACCTACTCGCCACTCCGGACTCTACGCCGCGCCATTCTCGGCGTTTCCACGCTCCTAGCAGAAAAGTGGAGGAGGTTCCGGTTGTGTCAGACCGGCGAAAGACCGCTCAATAGGATCAAATTGATTTTAGCCGGTCAAAAATGCAAAAATAAAATTTAAGATTTTTATTAAACATATATTTTTATTGGAACCTAAGAAACAAACACGAAAATGAAAGCTATAATAAAATACGTCATTGTTTAAGAAATATATTCACGATCAAACTTAACTTATAAGATAATTTGCTTAAGGAATTGAAATCAGTAATCCAAATATATAGCTATTATTCAAAGTTATAGTTGAAACGATCAATGATTTCTTCTCATAATGTATCAAATAATGAGCCTCCGAAACGCCGCTTACGACATTATTAAGTCAATTCAGATTATTTTATTTTTTTTAATTCTGCAACCACTTTATGAAAAGTAAAACAGATTATATGCCATGTTATAGAAAAAAAACAACCATCGACTTCCACGGTGAGGTTGCTCCTGCATAGAGTGTAAACCCGTAAGAACTAATATACAAAAGGAGAAGAAGCGGAATCCATAAGAACTAATATACACAGAGAGAACGATTTATTAATTCAAATAAATGTTTCTTTGGAATAGTCCAAACGAATTATTTGGTTGACAACAAAAATATTTCTTTGAAACTAAGCCGCAAATAAATATTTTTGTTGCTTCAAACAACAATTTTTGTTTGATCAATCGAAAAATTCGTTTGGACTATTCTAAAGAAGTGTTTATTTGATTCGACCAAATCGTTCTCTCTGTGTACAAATAGAAATGATTCCTAGCGATTCTCAATACGCAACAAATTATGTGTTCCTATATGTATCGCTAGAACAGCCACGGCTATTCACATAATATGTTGTATATTGAGAATCGCTAGGAATCGCTTTTATTAGTATATTAGTATGTATATTAGTTCTTATGAGTTTATACTTTATACAGGAGAAACTAGAGAACCTCTAGTACAGAGAATCGCCAACTTGATCATGTGACTAGCTATTCTGTGATTGGCTGGCATAAAATGTACGGATTTGGACATTGCGACACTAATGCAGAACAGATGATTACATGTGTAAGGTTAGCGACCGTTCATTATATTAATAAGTACGTTTTGATATTGATATTTATTACGAAATTTAAGTGAAACATTTCTTAAGAGAAGTTATAAATATAATGTGATTGTAAGAAATATAAATTTAGGCGTTAAAACTATATGTTTATTAGTTTATAGATAATTATTTCGTGACGCAAATTTTTAATCAGATAATTTATTGTACTTATATTACAGATACTATCGTACGCTATGCCATCGAATTGCACAGCATACAACTGTTGCAACAGAAGTGATGAAGGTTACGCATTATTCAGATATCCGCAAGATGAGATTATGAAGAGAAAATGGATTGCTATCGTTGAAAGAGGCAAAAACTGATTCCCTAGTAGTTCACAAAAACTTTGCGAGGTTAGTAGCATTTTGCAATATGTTTTTACTTTATACTTCAGGAGATGAACGTGTGTAATATATTGTTAGATTTTTAATATGTTTATTATTTTATACCCATAGGTACACTTTAAGCCAGCAGAAATCGAATTTTTTCCTAGACGCAAGCGAGTTAAGCTTAGTTTAGTTCCCTCTCGTTTCTGTAGCTGGTCTTCAGGAGATCGAAAGAATCCTCAAAGAAAGTTGAGAAAAAAGCAGAATATAGGAATAGTCTTTACAAACAGCAAGTTTCTATTAGAAAACACAATAATTGTTGTGTTGTTATGCAACCACAATTGAGAAAAAATGATATAGTAGCTGTCCAACAAGAGGAGTTTATTGAAAAAGTGTTTGTAAAGAAAATGCTATGTTAAGGACAGTTGTTTTCCTTCTTCAAAAAATATTGCAAAATAGAGCACAGTGATCTTGTGATTATAACAAATTTGTATTAAAAACCTATTATTATTGAAACAGATTGTGATTATTTATATTCCTTTAATAGCACAAGATATTGAAGGGATATCATGGTCTCATCTTGCGAATATCTGAATAATGCATAACATTCATCACTCCTGTTGCAACAGTTGTATGCTGTGCAATTCGATGGCATAGCGTACGATAATGGTATCTGTAATACAAGTACAATAAATTACCCAATTAAAAATTTGGGTCACGAAATAATTATCTATAAACTAATAAACATATAGCTTTAATGCCTAAATTTATATTTCTTACAATCACATTATATTTATAACTTCTCTTAAGAAATACTTCACTTAAATTTCATAATAAATATCATTATCAAAACGTACTTATTAATATGATGAACGGTCGCTAACCTTACACATGTAATCATCTGTTCTGCATTAGTGTCGCAATGTCCAAATCCGTACATTTTATGCCAGCCAATCGCAGAATAGCTGGTCACATGACCAAATTGGCGATTCTCTGTACTAGAGGTTTTCTAGGAGAAACCTCACCGTGGAAGTCGATAGTTGTTTTTTTTTCTATAACATGATATACAGGGTAAGTAAAAAGTCCCGGACCGGTGAAATATCTCGAAAACTAAGCATTTTCGAAAGAAATGTTTTCTACAAAAGTTGTAGGACTTTAAATAATCTGTTTACTTATTTGGTCAGTCTGACATTGGGCGTCCCTAAGGTCAGGACAAGGTCAACTTTGCTTTTTTTTTAATAGAAATATTAATTTTTTTGTTACAAATTTTAATTTTACGTAAAAAAACAAATAACTTTTGTTTAAAAATTTTTTCATATAACCTCTATTTTCTAAGATATTTCCGTAAATATCTTAGAAAATAGAGGTCGTATGAAAAGATTTTTTAAATAAAAGTTTGTTTCTTTAAAAAAAAATTGCAGAAAAAAAGTCCGTAATAAAAAATAAATATTTCTATTTAAAAAAACAAAGTTTACCTTATTCTGATCTTGAAGATGTCACTCAAAGTCAAATTAACCAGATCAATGAATAAATCATTTAAAACCCTACAATTTTTGTAGAAAACATTTCTTTCGAAAATGCCTAGTTTTCGAGATATTTCACCGGTCCAAGACTTTTTATTCACCTTGTATAATCTCTTTTGCTTTTTATAAAGTAGTTGAAGAATTTTAAAAAATAAAGTAATCTGGATTAACTTAATAATGATGTGAGCGGTGTTTCGGAGGCTCATTATTTGATACATCATGCGAAAAAATGTTTCATTGATTGTTTCAACTATAACTTTGAATAATCGTTATATATTTGGGTTACTGATTTCAATTGTTTAAGCGAATTATGTTATAAGTTGAGTTTGATTATGAATATTTTATTTTAAACAATTTATTTTTTTTAAATGGCATATTTCATTATAACTTTTATTTTTGTGTGTATTTGTTTCTCAGGAGACAAGAAAAACATATGTTTAATACAAATTTAAAATTTTATTTTTTACATTTTTGGCCGGCTAAAATCGATCTTATTGTGCGGTAATCCGCTCGCGCTGCAAGAAATTGTTACGAACGAGTTACAAGAAACGATGACGACGGTTAGGGATGCGCAATTTATGAAATTGCGTATCCCGATCTTTTTAAGAATCGCAATAAATGCGACATATCGCATCTCAATTTTGTAAAATATTTGAAGTCGCGTGCAATTTTCACAAGTGCGATTTTAACGCGATAACGCGATTTTTAGTCAAGAGACCCTGGAGCCTAGTGAAGACCATAATGCTTAAATAAATATAAAATATATATATATATAAGTATATATATATATATATATATATATATATATATATATATATATATATATATATATATTGTGTGTA
>NW_022639505.1:438921-444821 GCF_010583005.1 Odontomachus brunneus | reverse complement strand
CAAAACTCAAAGGCTTGTAAACAATATTTGGTTGACAGATGTTGACACTTCACGATACAGCAAAAATTAGCTGTCGCCGTCAACCATTTATAGCACCTAGAGCCATCTTTTGAAAACGGACCGAACTAAGTTGTACACCCAATATATAAAATATATATATATATATATATATATATATATATATATATAATATATAAATATAAATATATATATATATATATATATATATATATATATATAAGTAAATTAACTTTCTTTCCATACTGCATTAAAATATTCTTTAAAATGTCCACTATAAAAAAACATAAGTTTTACTTTGAAAAGGTAATTCAGAATGAAAGCATAATAAAGTTAAATGATGTTATCTTAAAAATATTACACCTAACCTCATTATGCTTTCTAAGCGATGCAAAATGGGAGACATTTTACAAAACTTGCTCATTTCTGAATCATCAATTTTCAAACGTTTTTTAAAGTGATTTATTAAGATATGCAATGTATAAAGATGTGTTATTGCACGTTTAATTAATTATTTAGTAATTATTTGTAATTATTATTTAGTAGTTATTTGTAATTGTAATATTATTGCAATTTTAATTAATTGTAATTATTTATTGACAACATTTCTTTCATAAAACAATAAGACTATCTTCTTTGTTGTCTTCTTTATTAAAATATTAATGACAGCCAATATTAAGTTAGCAATCTTTAGTAATCTTTTAAAACATATATAAAAAGATATATATGAAAATTAAATATAAAAAAATATTGCAACTTAATACTTTAAGGAAGTTGTGACGGCATTATCTCATTATGGCCCCAAATGTATAAGTTTGGATTAGATAGTACATATAAAATATTATAGATTGTGTCGCACGATATTTGCACAGATAACTTGACTAAAATGACGAGTGATTTTGAATTGCAGGCGCGATTTTGCGATAAAAGTCCAATTACGTATCGCATTGCAATTCAAGGAAAGAAAATTGCAGTGCTTGCAATACATCGCAAAATCGCACATCTCTAATGATGATGCGATATTGCGTGATATATCAATAGTAATAAATTAATAATATTAGTTATATAATCAATAGCTATTTATTAGCGATATAATGATAGAACTATTAACATAAGAGGCGCACTTTGGTCATTTATTCCTTTTTTTATTATTACATTTACCAAGTTGTTAATAATTTCGGTAATTATTTAGTATAGAAGGATCAGATTCAATGATCTCGACATATGTTGTTAATATTCTATTGAGTGACATTCAAAAGTTTTTTTAGCTGGCCGGTTATTAAAAAGTTATAAACAAAAGAAGATTTATAAATGCAACGTAGTTCTCTGATATTGTGTAAATTACAAAATGGATGGCGTTGAAGGTTTACGAAAAACCAATATGTATATGCAAAACGGTACACGTATATGCGCGGATGTGGAACTCTCCCTCCTTTCGCAGTTCCTACCCAAAGTAAACTAATTTAATCCAATCTTAATAATTCAAAGTGATTAAATATTAGATACATTAAATTATTCACAGTAAGTTAGATTAGGCTAGTTTACTTAGAGGAGGGAGTGTGGCGGGAGATGTAGAGTTCCTCTTCCGTGCATACAGGGTGAGTAAAAAGTCTTGGACCGGTGAAATATCTCAAAAACTAAGCATTTTCGAAAGAAATGTTTCCTATAAAAGTTGTAGGGTTCCAAATGATCTATTCACTGATCTGATCAGTCTGACCTTGAGTGGCGTCCCCAAGGTCAAGACAAGGAAAACTTTGTTTTTTTAAATAGAAATATTTATTTTCTATTACGGAATTTTATTCTACGTAAAGAAACAAAAAATTTCTATTTGAAAAATTTTTCATATGATCTCTATTTTCTAAGATATTTACGGAAATATCTACAAAATTATTGGTTTCAATAATTTTTTATTCGAATTCTATCAATTTTACTGAAAAATAGTAAGAGATAAAAATTGTTTATTTTCTTCTCATAGAGCTCTCAGAATTTTTTTCAGAATTTTGTATTATCTTTTTAGTAATTCAAGAAAATGTAAGAAAATGCAAAAAAAAATGCAATATTAAAAAAATTAATACAAAATTCTGAAAAAATCTCAGAGTTACACAATATTACAGTAATTAAATTTTATGTGCAATATGTTTTGATAAAAAATTGAATTTAAAATTTAAGTTTTTGTAATAAAGGTTTCTATTTTATATGTGTATTATATTTTTCACAAATAATATGTATTAAATATCCTATATTAAAATGAATATGTCAATTTATGATTTTACTTTATAAAATAATAAGTACAGAATCTTGAACATAAAATATGTATGGATCATCTATTTCTTATGACCATTTTGTCTTAAAAATTTAGGTAAGATGGCTAATGTTCATGTTTTGATATTTTTGTAATTAATAATAAATAATTTCACTGAAGTATTTTCTTTTTAACTATGATGATATTATGTACTGTAGGCTTCAATGAAGTAATGTGCCAAACGCTATTAAGAAATAACAATAAGAAATGTATTTTTTTTGCATTTTAAAAATGTATGGCCATCTTATCCGAGTTTACTCTACTTATTCCATGATTTCTTACAAAAGAGAGAAAGAGTAAACTACATTATGTATACCTATTATTAAATTTATTAACAATTTTCAATAACTAAATTGCAAAATCCGACTTTGCACTAACAATTATTTTTACATAAAAAATAAAATAAAACTACATGCTGCCTTCCAGCGAATATATCAAGATATTTCTATCCAATCAAGAATACCTAATACACATTATCAGCGCGTGACTAGCGTATCATCTATTGAATAGATGATAATTAGATAATAACTAAAGTAACGGTAAAAGTAACGGTTGAATTCGTTACCGTTACAATAAGAATATAACAATGGTATCGTTATCATTACAAAAAAAAGTAGCAATCGTTAACGAAAAAAAGTAACGGCATTACAAGTAAGGCATTATTTTCCAATTTTGAGAAAGATGTCCTCGATAATAAATGTAACAGACAATGTCATCGGAGGTGAGCCTCTTATTCGGTAGTTTCACTATAAATAAGACATAATAGTACAATAAATAATTTTTTTCAGGAAAAAATCTGCTTAATTCTTCTGATGCGATGAACAATATGAGCGATAAGAACAACCGAGCAGAGGAAGATTAATCAAATAGAGACAGGTCACAAATTAACATCATTTATTTCGAAAATATTAAAATAAATTAGCGTAACAAACACAATTGAACGAGAACGTTTTGTCTCGCACTCCTCGGTCGAACGTGTTCTTCTTTCCTGTTCTGAGGAAACGAGACGCTTGCATCTTTTTTCTGTATGAGGAAAAACGAATGCTAGTTTATTTTTATGTCGTGTACGAAATGATAAACAAATTCAAGCACGGGACAATCACGCATCTGCAAATATTGGAGGTGCCTCTCCTAAACTGCATAATTACCATCGTATGTAATGTTAATATTATATTATGTAATTATGTAATATTACATAACTAAATTTGTAAGTAAGTTAATAGTAAGTATATAATTAAGTTGTTCCTAAATTAAATAAATCGATTTTTTTAAGAAAATGCGGGTTTTCGTTCACCTGTCAATTTGATAGTATCCGTAGAATTAGATATACAAAAAATGTTCGTAAAGTGTTAAAAGTGTTAAAACAAAATTAAGAGATAAATAAATATAAACAATATTAAAAATGCGAAAAATATTATTATACATACGTATTACATTATAACAACGTAATCAAGGCGCCAATAAGAGTTTATCTACATGGAATATTAGTATAATAAAATTAAAAGTCTACAATATCTGGTGTTGTCGAGATATATTTATTATATTACAAAGATCACATACATAAAAACTTTCCGATCCTAAATGGGAGATAAATGTTCACTTTAGGGGAGTCACCTTTGACCTTGATCTTGATATATTATAGAAGTCATCCTCCTGAGTAATCTTCAGAAGGTTTTAGCTGTCGTTCGTTGTTTGTTAAAAAGTTATTAACAAAAAATGTTTTAGAAATTGATCGTAATTTTTGCACACAATGTACATAAAAGTAAGGTAAATGGTGACAGGATAAATAAATTATATTGAAAAAATTATTTATTCAATATTTATAATAAAGTTATTCAGTAAAATTTCCGCTAAGTAGATAGAAATGAGTTATAATTTCAAAAAATTTATCGATTCGATCTTCATAATGATATTTTCGCTTGAACAAAAATTCAGCTAAATAATGCGCATAATGATTTTCATTCCTACTAAAACGAGGTATTCCATTGCGTATATCACACCATAATCTTTCGATGTTTTGAGTATGAACTCCAATAACCGCATCGACAAAATTGTGAGAATGACTTACAGTTTGATGTAAATTATTTTCTTTACATAAAGCATCGTAAGCACGCCAACAATCACTGTATGTATATTATACTTCCCTATGCAATATAACGACGAATGATTGGTATTAATGTAGCTGATGTTCTGTCTGGTACTGACACCACAAATAACCGATCATTGTATCTTTCCACACCTCCAAATAACCATTGCCCAGTAATTAATCTTCCTTTATGGTATTTTCGACATCCGAATTTTGCTTCGTCTATTTCCACAATTATCTCTGGACCGCCTAATGGTTTGCTATTATCAGTCACCCACTGATTTAGTAACTAAAATGTGAATAACTTATTAATTGGACAAATTATTTTAAATAAATTAATAATATTAACTTAAAAATTAACCCAATCCACAGCAACGGGTCTTGATATTTGAATTTCCGTTTCCAATAGTTTCTGTCGTGGTGAATTCATCATTAAAAACTAAGAAATAATACGACATATTTTCACTAGATCTAAATGTGCCTTTGCAAACCACATTCCTGTTATTACACTTAATTTAAAATTGCAAGTCTTTTTTTGCCGTTTTCGTCCACGAATTTGTCTATAATATACAGGGTGTTCCGTAAGTCGAGGTCAATCGCTCGAGAGATGAATGGGGAACCAAAAACAAGAAAGAAAGTTGATACAAACATAGAACAAAAAATGTTGTTTTCGAATTATCGCCATTTTTATGTTAAAATTTGAAATTGCTTTGCCTTCGAAATTTTTTGTCAAAATTGAAACATAAGATGATTTTTATAAGTTTCAAAACACAACTAAAGTCAAATAAAAGTTGCGGACTGCTTTAGCATTACCCAGGATGCACCGCGTGGAGGTATAGCCCGCTTAGCATCTGTTGGCAGAGATCAGGACCCCACAGTTCGTCACTCCTGTGGTATTTAGTGACTCCAAACCCTCTCTGTCGTGTGTGTATGTGTGTGTGTGTGTGTGTGTGTGTATGTGAGTGAATGTAAAAATTATATGAGGTATTCTAAATGACCTCCTTCTGCATGAATGCAGGCTCTAAGCCTTCTTTCTAAGGAGTCCCGAAAGTCTTTGTAGCACTTCTGGATTTTGTCTAATGTCAGGAGTGACGAACTGTGAGGTCCTGATCTCTGCCAAGAGATGCTAATCGGGCTGTACCTCCACGCGGTGCATCCTGGGTAGTGCTAAAGCAGCTCGCAACTTTTATTTGGCTTTAGTTGTGTTTTGAAACTCACAAAAACATCTTATGTTTCAATTTTGACAAAAAAATTCGAAGGCAAGGCATTTCAAATTTTAACATAAAAATGGCGATAACTCGAAAACAACGCATTTTTTTACCTACGTTTGTATCAACTATCTTTCTTGTTTTTAGTTCCCCATTCATCTCCCGAGCGATTGACCTCGACTTACGGAACACCCTATATATTGGTGCAATGCATTATAAGTGATTCTTCTGGTTTTAAACGAATTCCTTTATCACATTGTGGATATAAGATATTTTTTCGGAGCAC
>NW_022639505.1:430788-438911 GCF_010583005.1 Odontomachus brunneus | reverse complement strand
TTTTAACATAAAAATGGCGATAACTCGAAAACAACGCATTTTTTTACCTACGTTTGTATCAACTATCTTTCTTGTTTTTAGTTCCCCATTCATCTCCCGAGCGATTGACCTCGACTTACGGAACACCCTATATATTGGTGCAATGCATTATAAGTGATTCTTCTGGTTTTAAACGAATTCCTTTATCACATTGTGGATATAAGATATTTTTTCGGAGCACTTTTCGCACTTAAGTAGTTTACTAAGTCTTCATAATTATATGTTAAATGAATAAACTCATGAAACAGCGTGATGAAAATATCTTACTTTAGCTAAGTTCCACGATACATTGGTAATGTATGTCGGGACATGATCATAACACAACAACATACAATGGTAGTGTGTATTAGGACATGATCATAACATGATTATCAACATAGAAATCGTACATATGATCAAAACAAAACCCGCGCAATATACTTTGTGTGCAAAAATTACGTTCAACTTTTTTTTTAGTAAGTACTGCAATCTTGAACGACTAGCGGGGGGCTGCGCTCCCCGCTAGTTGTTCGGTATTGCAGTTATTATTCAATATTGCTCGTTAACGGTACACAGTATCGAAAAATTGTAATATATTTTTCGAACTTCTTTCATCAATAACTTTTTAACAAACAACGGCTAAAACCTTCTGAAGGTTACTCAGGAGGATGACCTCTATAATATATGTCAAGATCAAGGTGATCAAAGGTGACTCCTCTAAAGTGAACATTTACCCCGGGGGTACTTGTGTGTACCTGTAGATATCCACTTTTAATGCCATATAAGATGAAAAACATCAGACTCGGCTGGGATCGAACTCGGGTCTTCCGTTTGCCAGACAACCACTCTTTCCACTGAGCTATTTAAGACTTCATGTTTGTGACATCTATATAATACCTAGTGAAAAATGATTCGTTGATTGACGTCAAAATAATATCAAATTAACGTCGGTTGATGGTTTGACGATTTCACCGTCTATTTGATGTCATTTTGACGTCAATCAACGAATTATTTTTCGCTGAGTATATACTGTTCTAACTGAGCTTCAAATGTAAGTAAAGCGCACTTTCCAATATGTCAAAATAATTCAAAATCCAAGAATAAATGGTTTTCAAATAAAGCGATTGAGTTTGTTAGAACTGTATATGAATTTTAGAAATATAAATACAAACTTAAGGATAAAATATACTTCGCATATCTATTTATTATTAATACAAGTGAACATTTTATAAATGAAAAACTATTTTAACACCAATTCCCTTTCTTTGCCCTATTATATAAAACTATAATTAATTCCACAAAATATAAATAACTGAATAACAATAAATTAAACAATTAATATATAAATATGTAAATCAATTATTATACACTCACTGGCATGTACTAAATATAGGTGCAAAAAGTAGTTGCTATAAACAAAACATTTGTAAGGGCTAAGGCAGAGAACGAGACATAAGTGTGTAGTCGTAGGCGTAAAATAAGATATAGAAAAACGTAAACGTAAGTCATGAAAGGCTATTAGCCTTATGTTTACGTTTTTCTCTGTATTACTTTACATCTACGATTACGATGCTTACGTCTTATTCTCTGCCTTAGCCCTAATTCCTCATGAATTCTCTAAGTGTTCTAGGAATTAATTTGCGAAGTATTTGCTATAATGAAGTCCTAAGGAATATTTCAAGACGAACTTATTGTGGTTAATTCTTCAAGAATTCTTCAAGTATTCATTTTTCTAGTTCTATATATATTCTTTAAAATTAATTCTCTAGGAACTTCTGTTCATCTCTGTGCCATCTGGGAACTTATATAAGGGAAATTTAGCAATAATAATAGTGATAATAACAATTATTATACAGTCAGTTACAGTACAGATGTCTCGCCTTGTTAGTAATTCTTTCAATCACGCTTCACACGTAATATTCCAATGGATTTAAATCTGGACTATTTGGAGGCCAAAACACTTTGCTTCAAAATATGTCATCGTTGTCTGATGGCCAGTTTTGGACCAAATGCCTCGTGTGAGCTGGTGCGCCGTCTTGTTGGAAGATGTAGGTCCTCTTCGGCTATTTAGCGCATAGTCGTCTCACTTATACCCAAAATTATCGCCAATTTCCTGAGAGACTGCCCTGGGTCTTTTGCGATCAGTTCTTGAGCCCTTTGGACAACTTCAAGGGTTCTTGCCAACCTCTTCCTTGAATGGCTTTTCCTCGAAGGGTTTGCGGAACCTTCTTCGGACTTCTCCAAAACCTTATACTATAGTATTTAACGGAAACTTCGTAAACTGTCGATCTCGGATATTTGAAGAACACAATTATTTTGGCCGGCATACGTCCAGCGCGAAGACTTTCAACAATTGCCGCTCTTCGGTTATATTCCATGCTCGATCTTGACTGCTTAGCCATTTTGAGGTTATGTTCGTTCAGAACATTGGCTGCGTTTCGTTATTTACTGCAAGTACTGTCAGTACTGCCAACAGCGTTCCGAAATAAGCTACAGTGCACTGCGAAAGCATTTTGATGAGTTTGTGACGTCATGAATTTTGATGTCACTTCCTGCTGCGGCTACTGCAGCCGGCGAAGTAAAGCAATCACAGTACAAGATGGCTGCTTACATAAGGTGTGTTCCTTTATTTACTGCGAGTATTGACGCTATGACGTTATAAAAGTATACTATTAATAGTTTTCCGTTTTAACTTTGAGCACTGTCAAGGTGCTGCAAAATTACAAATCGGAACGAATCACAGTATACTTCATGCTATGTTTATAGTTTGCATGTTCGTGCATTTGTTTACAAACATGAGTGAAAACTCAAATACCAATATGACTATAATTGCATTAATTACAAGTATAATAAGAGAATACATAGATAATGAGTCAAGCGAAAACGATTCAGACGTAGAAATAATAAAACTCCAGGCAGCAACGTCACGTCATTTTTACGTCGATAAATGGTGATTACCAGTCCTAGATGTCATGTAACCAATAACTGACGTTTAAAAGACGTGATTATTTTGACGTGATAATAACATCATTTAAAGACACCTATAATATGTTTTTGAGAAGTCATTTTTAGTCAGCTGTTCGATGAGCAAAGAATGTGACAGATGTTTATCTAATGTTTACTTATATCAACTGTGGTTTATGTAACCAACAGATTATTATTTATACACGTTCTTATTTATTTGTATTGTTATTTTTATAAGTTTGCATCTCAAGTATTTGACTCCTAGGAATAAGCCTTATAGAATTTATCCTACCATTTCTTACTCATGAGCAGGGATCCGGACCGAACTGGAACCGAAACCGATAACCGGATCGTAACCGGTATTTTAGTCGGACCGAAACCGAAACCGGTACCGAAATAATGTGCAGGCTGATGGACCGGAACCGTAACCGGACCGAAAACATTTTTTTCGGTTTTCGGTCCATTTTTCGGTTCGGGTTGGTTAAACATTATTACGTTTTACAGAAATGTTTTATTTGGGGGAATTTGGAAATCCATTGCCAAAAGCCGCCATTGGCAGCTCATTAGATTGTGTTCGAAACCCAAATCCACATGTATATTGCAACGCGGACATTTCCGTTGCTCTTCCATATTTTGCATTGGAAATTTGGAACAAAGAAGTACACCTTTATTTCCCATACAAGCACAGAAGCTTGCAGTTACATTGCAGAAATGTTACATCATTTCAAATTTCAACGTAACATTATATACCAGGTATGTAAATATAAAACCGGAATTTTGTATAGAAAATACACGTTTATTGTACGAAAATGATAAAAAATATTTTATTCGAAGTATTGCCCATCGCTAGCTATACATTTTTCCCACCTGTCTGACAATTTGTGGGTGCCACGCCAAAAAAACTGTTGCTCTTTTGAGGCAAACCAGTCATCGAGCCATTTTCGTATATTTTCGTAAGAAGTGAAGCGCTGCTTAGCAAGTGCGTGTCCCATCGATGCAAATAAATAGTAATCGGACGAAGCCAAGTCTGATGAGTAAGCAGCATGCGAAAGTATTTCCCAACTAAACGCCTCAATCGTTTCCTTGACCAGTTTTGCTGTGTGTGATGGTGCATTATCATGAAGCAAAATCATTTTGTGTTGCCATTTTTTATATTCTAGTCATTTTTTACGCAAAGCTTGATTCAAATCGATTATTTGTTGTCGGTAGCGTTCAGTATTAACGGTTTGGCCAGGTTTTAGCAGCTCATAATAGATCACACCCTTCTGATCCCACCAAACAGTGCATTGTCTTCTGTCCATAGCGATTTGGCCTTGCAGTGGATGTCGCCTGGAGTTACCTATGATCTTTTACGCTTAAGATTCTCAAAATATATCCATTTTTCATCGCCAATCACAATTCGATGAGGAAATGACTTTCTTTTGTACCTGGCGAGCAGCATTTCGCAAGTGGTTTTTCGGTTTTCCTGCTGTCTTTCATTCAGTTCATGTGGAACCCATTTTCCCATCTTCTGGATCTTTCCCATGGTTTTCAAACGTATGGAGACGGCTTCTCGTGTCACATTTAATTAATCCGCGAGTTGTTGTTGCGTTTGAGTCTCATCCTCATCCAACAATGCTTGCAATTCGCTGTCTTCAAACTTTTTCAGTGGTCTTCCGCGTTCTTTGTTTCTCACGTCAAAATCGCCACTTTTAAATTTTTTAAACCACTCGAAGCACTGTGATTTACCAAGAGCATGCTCACCGTAAGCTTCGACAAGCATTCGATGCGATTCTGCAGCAGTTTTCTTCAAATGGTAACAGAAAATCAATGCTGTCCTCAAATCGTAGTTTCCAGGCACAAAATTCGACATGTTTAACGCTATTACAAACTATGCTGTTGTATGAAACTTGTATCGTTGTGAGTTGAAAATCTTTGTCAGAGATGTCAACAAGGAAATGGCGCCAATGACGCGGTTTGACGGTAACTACATTGACAGCTATGGGCAAATTCCGGTTTCATATTTATAGACCTGGTAAACATAACATAAACATGGAATTGTAACATTCCATCGGAAATGTTAAAACAACATTGCAGAAACATTATAAATAATTAAAAACTATAATGCTATAATTTATGCATAATACATGTATGATATATGTGTATTTGTATCTTAATCACAGAAATTGAAGTATTTACTTATGTCTATATTTTCTTATATCTTTATTATGCCTTCATAGCGTTTGCGTGCCGCGTTAATTATTAGTCTGTTTTTTTTAGCTGAACTTAATTATTAATTAACTATTATTTTATTATTATTTAAGATTTAATTGTATTTTGAATACAAAACAATTACAAACCTATTTTACATATGTTTTTTTGATTGCCTATTTGTACTCGTAGTATTCATTTGTTACAATCTGCATTATATGCTATCATGTTTGTAGCAACATGTTGTGTTTACTATTCTATCGGTTGTACTGGTACATTTAACAAAAAAAAACGCAGTTTAACTTTATTATGCGCTGCCAGCAGCTTTGCAATTGTTGTAAGATTTTCTATTGAAAGATATCGGTGGTTTACGCCAACATGCTTACTAAGCAGTCGCTATTTGTTCTAACATACTTTTAACACGCCGGACTACTTAATAAACATGATGGAAAAGCATAAACTACTAAGTGTCTCTCAACAAAAATTCTTACAACAGTTACAGAACTGCTAACAGCGCAGTGGAAAGCTGCTTCATCTACTCAATGCAAGCATTATATTATATTCCACCGTAACGTTGCTACAATGTTTCATTGCAACGTTTCTAAGGACAGACATTTCAACATTGCTGCAAGCATGCGGCAACGTTGCATCAATGTTTCGCAACATATATGGAATGTTACAATGTTTCTGTGTAATATTTATGCAATGTTCCTGCAACCTTTTTGTGCTGTATGGGTTTATAGTTCCTTTAATATGTGCAATGGAGTATTCATCCATAAACATAGACCTAGTGTGTCTCCTATTTGGCAGTAAAGATTAAAAGAAAGAACAGATAGCAGATGCCGTGCTTTCCCTCTCTAACGATCATCCTAATCTATCGAAGGATTATCTTTATCTTCCGTCTCTTTCTTCCTGATCTTCAGACTTTGCATATCACGCTCGGTCTATTATTAGGCATGTTTGTTTTCACTGCACTATTGAACCAATGCAATAAGTTGAAGTAATACAAGTATATATTTTCTCATTTCAACGTATTAGTTCCGTATTAGTTACGTACTAGTTCCGTAATGCAGCGAAAAAGAACAGATTTTTTACTATGTCTGAGCGTTTTCCAACTACGGACACTTTTGACTATCTGATCATGGCTGTCAGATGCTCCTGTTAACAATGGTCCGGAGTGTAATGGACATAAGATGCGTCTTCATCGACCAAATGGCAGAAAATGGAAACATGAAGTGAGATTCCGATGGTAAAAAAGGAAGAAAGAGAGATAGAATATATTATATATCGCTGTTTTATCCACTTTTAGCAGAGTATAGGACCTTTAAACCAGTGATAGCAACTGTGAGCGCCGAGCAGCACGCGAGCAGCAGGGAGGGGATGCACACACTTACGCGACCGTGTCCGTAAGCGAGCGGTGGTTCGGTCAGCTTCGGACATTAGACAAGCGCGAACGTATCACCTATTGTCTCTTTCTCGCTGGGTCTAAAACTGTCCGTAGACCCAGCGAGAAAGAGACAATAGGTGATACGTTCGCGCTTGTCTAATGCCCGAAGCTGGCCGAACCACCGCTCGCTCACGGACACGGTCGCATGAGTGTGTACGCATCCCCTTTCGTGCTGCTCGGGGCTCACAGTTGCTATCATTGCTTTAAACAAAATGAGTGGATAAAACAGTGACGTATAACATATTCTTTCTTTTTCTTCCTCTTTTACCATCGAAATTTTACTTATGTTTCCAATTTCTGCTACTTGATAGATGAGGGCGCGCTTTATGTCTATTGCACGCCTGGAGTATTGCTTCTCCATGGTTCGCGCATCCGGCGGAGGACAATGTAATGAGTTCATGTGAAAACAAGTATCAACTTGAATACCGGCATAACCTAAAAATCAAACAATATGGGCAGAGTACTTACCAACAAAGCACATAAGTATTTTACTTATAATAAAATAACAGATACTTTGGTCTGTATTATCTGCAAAACATCAATAACGGTAAGTTGAACAGTTTATAAAAATTATTTTTTGTACAAATTTTTCGATAATAATGCCGGTCAAGGTTACTGATACACATTTGTATCCGTAAATGAGTGTGAAGACAAGAGTGTGTCATGGCAATTCTACAATAAACAAGATTGCGGTTGCTATAATCTGCCCGAATATGTTTGTGAACTGTCTATTCTTGTTGACGTAGATCGTATTTTGGATGCATATTTATGCAGCATAGTTGCAACTTGCAAGCAGAATTTATTGTATAAGGTATTAGATTCTATAAGGTATTTTGTTCATGTGTATATGGCACGCGTACATGTGCCTTAATCTTAATCAAACTATAATACTTGGGGCATTTTTCTTCTTTTCACTTATTTATCCGGTTAGATTTTTTAAGAATGTAAGATTACTAAGAAAATTAAGATTAATAACATATTAATTAGATAACAAAGAAAATACCTTTTTGTAGGGTAAACACGGAACCAACTTAAAGAGACATTTAATCCGTTTCCATGACTTCAAAGAGAAAGATTTTAATGATGGTTTTTCAAGTACAGCTAAAAACAGTGGAGTACAGAGTAGGACCATAACGAAGAATGAAAATCAGTTTCGAATCAATGATATAAACTTTATCAAAGTAGAAATGAAAGGATTTGGAAAATAGTCGTGTTAATCTCGTAACAATCAATGGGAGACCTTCCAGCATTTTGGATGATTCCGAATTTCTATTAGGACCTTAACTTAGTTTCCGCCCAAAAAATACTGAGAAAAAGCATTTATTGTAAAAAATTTATTTAAATTATTTCAATGAAAGTATTTTCCATCACTTTCTACAACTTTTTGCCATCTTTCTGGCAACTGGGCGATACCATCTCGATAAAACGATGTTTGTTTCGAAGCAATCCATTCGTCCACCCATTCTCGCACTTCTTCAACATTTCGGAAGCGTGTACCACTCAA
>NW_022639505.1:426020-428476 GCF_010583005.1 Odontomachus brunneus | reverse complement strand
GAGAGAGAGAGAGAGAGAGAGAGAGAGAGAGAGAGAGAGAGAGAGAGAGCTGAGGAAAAAGCATAACAGAGGAGTGTCGAGAGACTTGTTGCTGGGACGCAAGAGCGAGCGAGTTGTTAAACAATTTTGCATGGCCATATTACCAGAGTGTCGCTATCGGCATCTTCAGTATCGTTATCGCGTGCCCGTGTACCGCTCAAGAATATCGTTGCCGAAATTCGACAAGAGAGCGAGTGAGAACACCCGCCACCAACGGGAAGAGCCGCAAGCGACCAGGCCCAGGAAGTCAGCTACGAGGGTCAAAGCTGAGGATCGAGCTCCGGAAAAACAACCACTCGTTTCCTATTAGTGTCGTGACCGTTATCGTATTGTCCTGAAAGAAGAGTGGTGCGTAGAATATATCGGAGCCGGAAAACACCGGTGACCCGGAAAAAGGAGATTCGGGATCCGTACCGTACCGCGACCATCAGGTATCATCTGGCGAGAGTTTTGTGTATTGTATCACGAACAGATTGATTACCGAATCGTTGTAATTTCTCGATTATCAGGACGAACGCGTCCCGAAAGAATAAACGAACTCTTTACCGCCCGCATTGGCTTATACTTTGTCTCGACCAATATCGGTGCTGTGAGGGATCTATTTTATGTCAATGTTGCAATAAAAATAAAAAAGTTTTCACATTATTTAATATATATTTTAATTACAATCATATTTTGTATTGTTAGGAATAGCCCAAGTCAAACATAGTAGTCAAAATTATATTTAATTTTTTTGGCTGATAATTGACATAAATTTGTTCAATGTTTGGTCAAAATGATGTCAAATTGATATCATTTTGTTTCTTATGGTTTACTTGGAAATCTATAATGCAATAGAGATCGTACTAAAATTCAATAAAAAATTAAACGTCTAAAAATCTATTGCACATCCATAATAGATGTACAATGGACGTCCACGATTGATATTATATGAATGTCCATCATCGATGAATTATGGACGTCCATTAGAGATCCACTTATCGTCCACCGTGGAGATGGATGTCTGGTGGAGCTATGGATGATCTATAGACGTCCAATGTCCATATTTTGTTGATGTTTTATTTTGTGTGAGTATGGATTTTAGAAACATAATACAAACTTAAGGATAAAATATACTTAGCATAAATCTATTTATTATTGATACAAATGAATATTTTATATATGAAAAGCTATTTTAACACCAATTCCTTTTCTTTGCCCTATTATATAAAACTATATAATTAATTCCACGAAATATAAATAACAGTGAATAACAATAAATTAAACAATTTATATGTAAATATGCAAATCAATTATTACACACTCACTGGCATGTACTGAATATAGACGCTGACATAATGCCGCTATTTTCTTTTTTTCATGTATGCATCATTTCTACATATAGATATATGAATGCCAGTGTGTGTGCTACGTTGTCACTTCAATTTTCTTACACATAGACGTTACATAAATGTGAATGCCACGTTGCTGATATTCGCATTCTCTCTGAAATAGGCTTTCGCTGCTTTTCTGATAAATTCTTCAAACCGCCTATGTATTGGGTGAATCAAAAAAAGAGTTTTTTTAGAGAAGTTCTACGCATAAATGCAGTTTACGAATATTGTTTTGAAGAATATGTTATCTAATATGTGAACTTTCTTTGTAATTTGCAATGGAAATTTTAGATATCATTTTAGTTATACACTGAGCAATGTTTCACTATATTTTCGCACGTAATTTTATCTTATACATTGCAGCAGTAAGTGCGCTGTAATTTTTGCAAAAGGAAATCAGTGTCACAATGACAAAAGTTCCACATCGTTTTCATTTCTGAGTGAGAAATGATCTACTTCATTTCTGCATGTATTTTCACCATACAAAAACATTTTAATTCGGTCAAGTTAATACAAAGTAATATTTGTAGGAAAATTCCGTTGACGTGATATCGACACCCTTGCAAAACTTTCGTCGTGCTGATTGTACTAAATCAAAAACCCTTTGACATGGTGAAAATACGTGCAAAAATAAAGCGGAGCATTCCTCAATATGAGAGGAAAACGATAAGAAAATGATTACTATCATGTGTCGTGCCCGTGTTGCCGGGACACGAAGAAAAAGTTCGAGATCGGTGTTGCGGGCGCGGCAGGGTGTGTGGCGGTGGATAAAATGTAGTAAAAGTTTAGACTACCTTTTGTAGTAATATATATATAAAGGTTTATTTGATAAATACACTTGTATGTGTTTTAGTTACAACTCCCGTACTTATGAGTTAATATGCGAACCGCGCGTAAGTCACGTATGACGCGTATGTCGCGGCGAGAGACCGAGATGTTAAGCCTAGCTCGGGCGGTCTTCTCCGCTCTTTTATAATATTGTTTTAGACTTGTCGGAGGGGGTGCCTGGCAACAAGCACATTACCATATTTGGTAATGGTGTAA
>NW_022639505.1:425909-426010 GCF_010583005.1 Odontomachus brunneus | reverse complement strand
TTTGCGTCCATTACGCCAAACAATGATTTTGCTATTGTGCCTATTCCGTCTATTATTCCTCGTTTCGCGTATGTGGGAATTTTGTATATGCTCTGTATGAG
>NW_022639505.1:425430-425672 GCF_010583005.1 Odontomachus brunneus | reverse complement strand
TTGTTGATCGCAAATTCTTTCTGCGCTGTCGAGGTATCCTTGTATCTGATTTCGTCTAACATCTATTGAATGTATATCCATTTTGATGACGGTTTTCCATGTTGAGACTATTTGGTGTAATTGTCCTTGTGTGTGATAATACACACCAGGTGTGTGTACGAATTCGTTGATTTCGAATGGGGTTTCTGCTTGCAACCCATTTGTCCCGAGGCTGATACTCCTTATCAGGCTGAATGCCCTGT
>NW_022639505.1:423599-425420 GCF_010583005.1 Odontomachus brunneus | reverse complement strand
GCGCTGTCGAGGTATCCTTGTATCTGATTTCGTCTAACATCTATTGAATGTATATCCATTTTGATGACGGTTTTCCATGTTGAAACTATTTGGTGTAATTGTCCTTGTGTGTCATAATACACACCAGGTGTGTGTATGAATTCGTTGATTTCGAATGGGGTTTCTGCTTGCAACCCATTTGTCCCGAGGCTGATACTCCTTATCAGGCTGAATGCCCTGTAAGTACATTGGGTCGGGTGTTTAGATAAATATGATCCCCTTTTCCTGTTCTGATCGTATTTCGTGTGGGATAAAAATGCCTCCTTCTTTCTTTATTTCTAAGTTTTTCATTTGCGTGGGGGGAACCTCTTGTTTAGCTTTATTTAGCTCTGTTAGTTTTATTCAGGATGTCGCCCGCTCGCATGTCCTGTCCCGCGTGCTTAGTGGTAGTGTCATTTGTGTTTTGTGATTTTTTCTTTTTTGTGTATGATTTTTGTGGTGTGGTGTTTTTATATTTTGTTTGTTTATTTCTCCAGTGGGATTGCCCATCGTGCTCGGGTTTTTTCTTTCCCGCGGAGATTGCCCCGACGGCGCCCTTTTCGCCGCCTGTTATTCTGTACGGCGAGGAGGCACGCCGCCTCCCGCCTGACCACGGGTATGAGACAAGCACACGTCGGCCCCCGAAGGGTCACGGAGACGGGGGCGCCGGTGCATCCGGGGTGGAAACTCTGCCCCTCGTTGGATCCTCACGGGCCTCTACCCCCTGGCCCAGTATTTTACGTGGACGCGGTAGGGGTGTGCCGCCTCGTCGGTAAGTTTTTAATTTTCTATGTATAGTTTTATGCGATTTGCGTGCGTGCGTAGCGTTCGTCGGCCCCGTTTTATTGTATAATTTTCATTTCCGTGCTTCTGGATTATCTCGTAGGGTCCTATCCACATCGCATCTAGCTTTTTCGATCTACCTCGTCGTACCATTTCATCGTGTAATAGTACTTGATCTCCTACGTCAAGTACAGGACCTTTAGCTGTTCGGTCATAATATTTTTTGCTCTTTGTTTTTTCTTCTTTAACGTGCTCTCGGGCTACTTGATTTGTTGCTCGGAGTCGTTGTTTTATTTCTTGCGCGTAATCATCGATACTATACGTGATCTTTGGTGTTGCTAGTATAGACGATGGTAGGGTTGCTTGGTACCCGTATACCAGTTCAAATGGTGTATATTTCGTGGTTGTGTGTGGAGTTGTATTATAGGTAAAAATCGCGTATGGGATCCATTCATCCCAGTTTGTTTGGTCGTTATTTATGTAGTGTCGGAGGTATTCCGAGAGTGTTCTATGCGATCTTTCCAGTGCTCCGTTGCTTTGTGGATGATGACGCGGTGGTTTGAATCTTTTCAATTTTTAGTAATTTGCATACCGTTTTAAATATTTTACTGAGGAAATTGGTACCTTGATCTGGTACCTTGATCTGAGGACCACTTTGCTGACGCACTACATTATGAGATGCAGTTTGATGTTGATGAAGCGGCGTTTTATTCCATACCGTTTTATCTTTCGCTATGTAAGCGCATAGTGTTTCCCCTACTGCTGCTTGATCCTCTCTCTCACTTTCACTTTCTCCTTCCTCTCCCTCTTCTTCGTCATCTAAGCATATTAGACCAAACTAAATATTAGTTATGATTTTTTATTTCGCGCGGCAACAATTTATAACAATTTTATATACCTTCTTCGGAAGGTGCATCAATTTCTTGAGCAACTGGTATTTCTTGATTATCTACACCAGATTCATCGCTATCAAGAGCCTCACGCTCAGGCAAAATTTCATTTGGTAACCAGTCGTCATCG
>NW_022639505.1:418871-420103 GCF_010583005.1 Odontomachus brunneus | reverse complement strand
AAAAAATATGCAATAAGACAAATTAATGATTGCCACTAACGAGTGCTATTCTAAGTACTATTCTGTAAGTATTATTGATGTAAAACATTACAGAATTTGAAATACAAGTAACAAAAATAACTAGTAAATAAATAAAATATATTATATTCGTAATATTTTTTTAAATATTACTGCAATATTGCTAAAGTAATATTGCAAATTAATGTCACTGCAAAGTCTCTGCAACATTGCACTACAATATGCAACCTTGCAACGTTGTAGCAATGTTGCTGCAAGCTTCTGTGCTGTATGGGCATTGCTGAGATTCAAGCCTGAGACTTCTCTCAGGTAGCAGACACGTCAAAATGATATCCAAATCTAAGTAAGTTCAGGATAAAAAATAACCAAGGAATGATCAAAAATACCATGAGAATATCGTCAAAATGATAGTCTAATGTCACAGATCGATGACGACATTTTAGACGAATTAATGATGTTTTATGACGTCTCTAAACGTCAATAACACGTTTTTAATGCGTTATACAGAAACGTCATTAAGATGTCACAAAAAAGACGTTTTAAAGACATCGTTATTTAGTCACTTCATGTAATTCGACCAGTTATGACCAGTTTTTTACATCATTTTGACGTGAGTCTGTTATTTGGGCTGATTCTTGTGTCGTCCACCTTACCTACTGCGTCATTGTCACTTTGATTGAGAGATGCTTTATATTGTGTACATATGGTATATCCATATACGAAAACATATGATTTATTTAAAAGAAGAGAATAAATTCTTTTAAAGAATAGATTCTTTTAAAATATGTTTTAAAAAGTATGTAGAAAGTATATTTAAAAAATATTTACATGTTTTAAAAGTAAGTAAAATAAATTATTTTGTAAATTTAAATAAATTTTTTTCTGATAGTAAAAGAAACTTTAATTTGAAACATAAAAAAATAATTTTAATATTAGAAAATAATTTATTCAGATTTATAAAATGATTTACTTGTATTTTATTTACTTTTAAAACAAGCAAATATTTATTTAAACAGTTTTTACGTTTAAAAACACTAATTTTCTCCTTGTAAAGAAATCATTTGTTTATTCTTATATATAAGGTGTAGTAAAAAAAAATCCATTATTTTTCCAACAGATGGCTTTAGTAATGTGTATCTTGCGTTATATAAGTGCGACCGGTTTACGCTAGATGGCGTTAGAAAGACAAGATTTCGTACTAAAAAAACTTTTCA
>NW_022639505.1:418518-418861 GCF_010583005.1 Odontomachus brunneus | reverse complement strand
CTTTTAAAACAAGCAAATATTTATTTAAACAGTTTTTACGTTTAAAAACACTAATTTTCTCCTTGTAAAGAAATCATTTGTTTATTCTTATATATAAGGTGTAGTAAAAAAAAATCCATTATTTTTCCAACAGATGGCTTTAGTAATGTGTATCTTGCGTTATATAAGTGCGACCGGTTTACGCTAGATGGCGTTAGAAAGACAAGATTTCGTACTAAAAAAACTTTTCAGACAATTTTGTGATTGTTTGACTCAGTATTGTTTGAGCGCGCGTCAAAGATGGACACTAGAAAAGAGAAAATACGCCATATTTTACAGTTTTTCTTCGATAAAGGCGAAAACG
>NW_022639505.1:418228-418508 GCF_010583005.1 Odontomachus brunneus | reverse complement strand
TATATATATATATATATATATATATATATATATATAATATTTTAAAAAAGTAATTCAATATAAATATTTATAAATATTTATCGAATAACTTACTAATATTGTATGCTGTCTGGGTTAATACTTTTAATCTTAATAGTACTTTGCGTAAGTATTTCATCACTTAGCAAAGTATTATATATTAGTATTTATATTAAATGTTGACAATGTTCTGCGTAAGTATTTTATCACTAGACAAAGTATTACGTATCAATATTTTAGTACTGAAATAAATCATAAGGTT
>NW_022639505.1:418015-418218 GCF_010583005.1 Odontomachus brunneus | reverse complement strand
AAGCCAGGATTGACGGTCAGGAAGGCTTTGCTGTGTGTTTGATGGGATTGACAGGGAATCTTCCACTATGAGCTGCTCCCCTACGGCCAAACTTTTAATTCGGACCTATATTGTCAACAATTGGACCGTCTGAAGGAATCAATCGCCCAGAAGCAGCCAGCTTTGGCCAATAGGAGAGGAATTGTGTTCCATCAGGACAACGC
>NW_022639505.1:410375-417934 GCF_010583005.1 Odontomachus brunneus | reverse complement strand
TTGAGTACTAAAAGCTGTATTTGAATCACAGAATATTACTAAATACTGTACTTTTAATACTGTAAATAAGTAATTAATCAATGATTCTTAGTATGATATTTCTATAAGGGATTAACAATGTTTTCTTGTATGTTTTGTCTCCGTTCTTTCTTATCGATAAATTACTTAATAAGAGTGAACCATAAAACACGTATGAATTCTGAAATCAAATGCAATTTTGTAAATTGTTCGCGAGTTTATAGCAACGTATACTCCTTGAAAAAGCATACCAGTCCGCTCATTTGAATACAGTAAGACCATTGCTAGACATTCAGACGGGGAAACTTGTGTATAGAACATAAAGCGTCTTCTACAATGGCAGTAGGAGTAGTAGTAAGAAATAAGCAGTAAGCAAATTGACCAATTCCATTCTCACGTTTCAAAAATAATCGATTGTGATTGGTCTATTTACTTACTGCTTATTTCTTACTACTACTCCTACTGCCATTGTAGAAGACGCTTAAAGCGTCTTCTACAATGGCAGTAGGAGTAGTAGTAAGAAATAAGCAGTAAGCAAATTGACCAATTCCATTCTCACGTTTCAAAAATAATCGATTGTGATTGGTCTATTTACTTACTGCTTATTTCTTACTACTACTCCTACTGCCATTGTAGAAGACGCTTAAAGCGTCTTCTACAATGGCAGTAGGAGTAGTAGTAAGAAATAAGCAGTAAGCAAATTGACCAATTCCATTCTCACGTTTCAAAAATAATCGATTGTGATTGGTCTATTTACTTACTGCTTATTTCTTACTACTACTCCTACTGCCATTGTAGAAGACGCTTAAAGCGTCTTCTACAATGGCAGTAGGAGTAGTAGTAAGAAATAAGCAGTAAGCAAATTGACCAATTCCATTCTCACGTTTCAAAAATAATCGATTGTGATTGGTCTATTTACTTACTGCTTATTTCTTACTACTACTCCTACTGCCATTGTAGAAGACGCTTAAAGCGTCTTCTACAATGGCAGTAGGAGTAGTAGTAAGAAATAAGCAGTAAGCAAATTGACCAATTCCATTCTCACGTTTCAAAAATAATCGATTGTGATTGGTCTATTTACTTACTGCTTATTTCTTACTACTACTTCTACTGCCATTGTAGAAGACGCTTAAGATGTTTTACAGCCTACTGCAGATGTAGCTCACGAATATTTAAACGAGGAATTTCTCAATATTATGGAATGTGTACCCACTTCTTGCAATAATATGAGTGTGGCACAACTTTCATAACAAGTTAATAAAGTAGCTACTCTTCTTGTGACAAAACTATATGCTTATGGAACTGTAAGTCGTAAAGTTACTAATGAAATAATAATGTGTATTTCATCATTTTATAATAATATCTATTTATCAATCCTAAAAGTAAAATATTGCAACAATCTCGGTTTATATGATATATTGCAAGTTACGGAAAACGGATTTCATAATTTTAAAACTGAATTTTCCACTTTTAAATATTTACAAACTACTGGTTATTTAATAATGCCGACAACTGCAGTGATAAATACGTCACTAACATTTGGCCCACTTAACAGAAAAAAATCGCAAATACATGAAAAAAATAACTGTTATATCTTTAAGAAAGGTTATAAAAAAATTTCTGGAAATGTTTTTTCCACAATAATAGCACATATTGCAAAATGTAAAAGTGATAATATCATTACTTCTATTACTCAAAGCCGTTTTTGGAACTGCACTGAAATAGACGTTACGTCTAAAACTGTACTGCCATTAATATTATTCTTTGACGATATTGAAATAAATAACCCGCTGGGTCCCCATAAAAGTATACACAAACTTGGAGCAATTTATTGTACAATTCCATGTATTCCTGACGCTAGTAAACTGGAAAACATATTCCTATTGCAGTTCCATAATTCTGTTGACCATAAGCATTTAGGAAATAAAACAATGTTTTCTAAAGTAATAGAAATAATAGCGGATTTAGAAGTGAATGATGTACAGATAACTGCCAACGGAGAAGAAAAATAGCATTATTTAAATTGTGCTTTATTGTTGGAGATAACTTAGGTTTGAATAGCATTTTAGGCTTTTTCAGAAATTTTAATTCATCATACTGTTGTAGAATTTGCTTCAGTTCCAAGGAAGAAATGCAAAACCAGATACGAGTAAACATACATTTAATACGAACGGTTGAAAACTACACAATGCACTGCGAAGGAAAGATATTCGCAATCGAACAAATTAGCATTTTTAACAATATTCCAAATTTTCACGTGGCGGAAAATGTTTCGGTCGATCCAATGCACGATTTGTTGGAAGGTATATGTCGATATGACATTGGAAAAATCTTACATGTTTTTATCATGAAAAAGAAACTGTTTACGTTGCAAATCTTTAATGAAAGAATTAAATATCTAAAGGAAACAACTTTCGGTGAAAAGATTCCTGTAATAACGACAACTATACTTGAAAAAAAGTTTATGATAATATCAGCTTCTGAAATTAAGTATTTAGTTTTACATCTTTCTTTAATTATTGGAGATCTTGTTCCCACAAATGATGCAATATGGAAATTATACTCATTATTAAGGCAAATCGTATGTGTTGTTTTCTTACACGCTATAAACACGCAAACAATTGACTTGTTAGAAATGCAAATTTCCGAATATCTTTCCTTACACAAAACATTGTTCCCTAATTCGTTCAAATTTACCAAACACTATGTGTTAGTGCATTATCCAAGAATCTTGCGCACATATGGTCCTTTAAAAAGCATGTTATGCATGAGATTTGAAGAAAAGCACAAACAGATTAAGGAAAACAGTAAAGTTAGTAACATAAGAATAAACCCTTCTTTTACATTAGCTGTAAAACATCAATTACAACTCTGCTATAGATTTCTCCGTAATCAAAGTATCACTGATAACGTCTCAGTTGGAACAAGTAAATCAAAATTGCATTTGATGAAGAATTCTCATTGCTTTCGAACGCTTTTGCCTTATGATATCTTTCACGATTACAATGTTGTATCATGGGTAAAAATAAATGGTATTAAATATTATGCAAACTTTGTATTAGATATTCATGATGATTATGATATTATATTTGGCATAGTAAAGCATATAGTTGTAAGTACCAGGTCTGTAAATATGAAGCCGGAATTTGCCCATAGATGGCCCTAGCTGTCAATGTAGTTACCGTCAAACTGCGTCATTGGCGCCATTTCCTTGTTGACATCTCTGACAAAGATTTTCAATTCACAACAATACAAGTTTCATACAATAGCATAGTTTATAATAGCGTTGAACATGTCGAATTTTGTGCCTGGAAACTACGATTTGCGGACAGCATTGATTTTTTGTTACCATTTGAAGAAAACTGCTGCAGAATCGCATCGAATGCTTGTCGAAGCTTACGGTGAGCATGCTTTTGGTAAGTCACAGTGCTTTGAGTGGTTTAAAAAATTCAAAAGTGGCGATTTTGACGTGAGAAACGAAGAACGTGGAAGACCACCGAAAAAGTTTGAAGACAGCGAATTGCAAGCATTGTTGGATGAGGATGACACTCCCCTTATAGAAATATCTAAAATACTAAATTAAATACAAATCTTAAATACTAAATCATTGATAATTTTTATTTTTAGTATTAAAAATACTGGATAATAAGTAATTATCAATGATTCTTAGTATGATATTTCTATAAGGGTCAAACGCAACAACAACTCGCGGATCAATTAAATGTGACACGAGAAGCCGTCTCCATACGTTTGAAAGCCATGGGAAAGATCCAGAAGATGGGAAAATAGGTTTCACATGAACTGAATGAAAGACAACAGGAAAACCGAAAAACCACTTGCGAAGTGCTGCTCGCCAGGTACAAAAGAAAGTCGTTTCTCCATCGAATTGTGATTGGCGATGAAAAGTGGATATATTTTGAGAATCCTAAGCGTAAAAGATCATGGGTAACTCCAGGCGAACCATCGACATCGACTGCAAGGCCAAATCGCTATGGACGGAAGACAATGCTCTCTGTTTGGTGAGATCAGAAGGGTGTGATCTATTATGAGCTGCTAAAACCTGGCCAAACCGTTAATACTGAACGCTACCAACAACAAATGATCGATTTGAATCAAGCTTTGCGTGAAAAACGACCAGAATATAAAAAAAGGCAACACAAAGTGATTTTGCTTCATGATAATGCACTATCACACACAGCAAAACTGGTCAAGGAAACGATTGAGGCGTTTAGTTGGGAAATACTTTCGCATGCGGCTTACTCACCAGACTTGGCGACCAGACCATTTCCCAACAAATTTTAATTTGTGTTGACTTGACCAAATTAGAAATCCTTTTGTATAGTAAAAATACATGCATAAATGAAATAGGGCATTCCTCTTTCAAGGATGAAAACGATATGGAACTTCTACTATCATGACACTGATTTTATTTTTCAATTACTATTCGACCGATTACTTCAATTACCGATTTTTCAATTACTAACCGTCCGATTACTATTTATTTGCATCGATGGGACACACACTTGCTAAGCAGCGCTTCACTTTTTACGAAAATGTACGAAAATGGCTCGATGACTGGTTTGCCTCAAAAGAGAAACAGTTTTTTTGGCGTGGCATCCACAAATTGTCAGACAGGTGGGAAAAATGTATAGCTAGCAATGGGCAATACTTCGAATAAAATATTTTTTATCATTTTTATACAATAAACGTGTATTTTCTATACAAAAATTCCGGTTTCATATTTACATACCTGATATCTATATACGGAACGGAAACGATCGTCAAAATTTGATAAGCGCCATGCTCGCGCTAATTATGATTTGCGCCGAATTATGATTTCATATATCATCTTTTCACAAAAGTTATGCAAGTGTGTGTGCTACGTTGTCATTTCAATTTTTTTACACATAGACGTTACATAAGTGTGAATGCCACGTTGTCGATATTCGCATTCTTTCCCAAACAGGCTTTTGCTGCTTTTCTGATGAATTCTTCAAACTGCTTGTGTACTGGGTACATCAAAGAAAAAGTTTTTAGAAAAAGATATTGTAGGCGCAAGCGTAGTTTATGAATAATATTTTGAAGAATACGTTACCTATTATTTGAGATTTCAATATAATTAGCAACGGTAATTTGAGATATTTTTTTTATTTCGTACTGACCAATGTTACACTTTATTTTCGCACGTAATTTTACCATATAAATTGCTGCAGTTAGTAAACTATAATTGAAAAATAAAATCAGTGTCATGATAGTAGAAGTTCCATATCGTTTTCATCCTTGAAAGAGGAATGCCCTATTTTATTTATGCATGTATTTTTACTATACAAAAGGATTTCTAATTTGGTCAAGTCAACACAAATTAAAATTTGTTGGGAAATGTTGTTCACGTGATACCGAATACTTTTGCGAAACTATTGTTTCGTGCTAATTGGACCAAAGTAAAAACCATTTTACATTGTGAAATTACGTGCGAAAATTAAGCGGCACATCCAAAAATTTGAAACAAAAATAATAATGCACAGTTACTATCACGAAATCGAATCTTTCTGCAAAGTTTACTTCTTTCTACCTGTGTCACACTAAAAACTTTTGCGTGAAAGTACCTGCGAAAATGAAGCGGAGCATCCATCAATATGAGACGAAAACGATAATGCACAGTTACTATCATATAGGTGTGATGTCTTTTGGAAACAAATTTTATTCAACATACTTTTTACGTAGATGCGCTATTTATAATCTCAACGGTCCTGAGACTGACAGCTGCGACCGTCAGTTGCATAGTAATTGTGCGTTATCGTTTTCGTCACATATTGATGGATGCTCCGCTTCATTTTCATACATATTTTCGTAAAAAGATTTTTAATTCGACGTAGATAGAAAGAAGTAAACTTTGCAGAAAGATTTGATTTCATGATAGTACCTGTTCATTATTGTTTTTGTCTCATATTGTGGGATGCTCCACATCATTTTCACACGTACTTTCAACATGCAAATGGGTTTTTAATTTGACGCAGATACAAGGAAGTAAACTTTGCAGAAAGATTCGATGTCGTGATAATAATCGTTCCTTATCGTTTTTGTCTTATATTTTTGGATATGCTGCTTCATTTTCGCATGTAATTTCACAATGTAAAATGGGTTTTACTTTGGTCCAATTAGCACGAAACAATAGTTTCGCAAAAGTATTCGGTATCACGTGAACAACATTTCCCAACAAATTTTAATTTGTGTTGACTTGACCAAATTAGAAATCCTTTTGTATAGTAAAAATACATGCATAAATAAAATAGGGCATTCCTCTTTCAAGGATGAAAACGATATGGAACTTCTACTATCATGACACTGATTTTATTTTTCAATTATAGTTTACTAACTGCAGCAATTTATATGGTAAAATTACGTGCGAAAATAAAGTGTAACATTGGTCAGTACGAAATAAAAAAAATATCTCAAATTACCGTTGCTAATTATATTGAAATCTCAAATAATAGGTAACGTATTCTTCAAAATATTATTCGCAAACTACATTTGCGCCTACAACTCTCTTTTCTAAAAACTTTTTCTTTGATGCATCCAGTATACAAGCGGTTTGAATAATTCATCAGAAAGCAGCAAAAGTTTGTTTTGGAGAGAATGCGAATATCGGCAACGTGACATTCACACTTATGTAACGTCTATGTGTAAGAAAATTGAAATGACAACGTAGCACACACACTTATGTTACGTCGGGACGTTACGTCCTGGTAGAGAACGCAACACGACGTAAGGCCTCGATCGTACTAGCAGATCGAGTTACGAGTCAGCGACCAGAAGGATCGCTTTACACGTGTATCGACGTACGACGAGTGGTCCTTTTTCGATCAGAGAACTGAATCTCTTTATCGCGGACGGACCGAGAGCGGATAAGAGAAATGAAGGGGGAAAAGGGAAGGATTCGAAAAGAAATTGTGATATAATTTGAATTAGAATTTAGATAATTCTTGACGATTACATTTATTTTCCTCGCGGGGTTGTTACAATTTTTATTAACTACTAGCACGGAGACAAAGTACGCGCGTGTGTGTGTGTTTGTGTGTGTGTGTGTGTGGACTTCTGGGTGAAGTTGAGCATTAATGTTCAGGATCATTGGGAGGTGAAGAGGGTGGAAAGTAGGTCGTGGGGGAAGATGGAGGAATAGGTGGAGGTGCTGGACGAAGAGGCAGATTTTGAGAAGAAAAAAAAGGAAAACCGCCAAGTGGGGTGGGAAGGGTGGTAGGTTTTTGCTGATCCAGGAGTCTAGGTAGCTACCTGTGCGTAATCCGGGACACTAAATACTGTACGCGAGCTACCCGGAGTTAAAGTTTTGATATTGAGGGGAAGAAAACGAGTAACAAAATTATAACTTACTGATGTGCGATTTGGAGGAGAGAGTAACTGTTGTTGGATTTCTCAGTTGGACCCCCTTCGATCCTCGTTTGAATAGAACCTGGTATTTGTGTGTGAGGGTTGCGGACGATCGCACGATGAATACAGCAATAAGCACAGAGAGTTGAGTAGCT
>NW_022639505.1:385761-410253 GCF_010583005.1 Odontomachus brunneus | reverse complement strand
GCGGATTAAGGAGTTTTAGTGCTGTATTTCCCAGGGTTATTTCGGAATTTTAGTCGGAATTTTTATTGGGGAAAGACGAAAAACGGTCTTACGATTCGGAATTGTTTGTTGTTTCCCGACAGAGGAGGCAAAGATAGAGTGCATGACTCATGTCTGCACAGGACGTAACACTTACATAACATCTGTGAAAGGATGATAGCAGTATCATGTTAGCGCCTATTTGACGATCGTCTTTATTCTATAAATACATATGTATATATAAATTCGATATCGTCGGTAAATGAAGATAACGTTTTCTATTTTTTGACGATCGGTCTACGTTATCGACGTATATCAAGTTCGTCGCTCACTCCGGCATTCTCTTAAGGCAGATGAACGAGACGTAAGCGTTATAATCGTAGACATAAAAGCAGAGAAAAACGTAAACGTAAGTCATGAAAGACTATTAGCGATCTATAGTTAAGACCTTACATTTACGTTTTTCTCTACTTTACTTTTCATTAGCGTCTACGATTACGACGCTTACGTCTTATCTTCTATTTTAACATCAGATTTTTTGTTAACTACTAATTCTTCCGTCTAGCTATCAGTACTATTAAATTATGCATAAAAAATAGGATATTTCAGGTTGACGATTTATTTTATGAAACTCTAAAATTACTAAATTTTATCTCTCAAAATAATCATTTTTTTAACGCTAAATATAACATGTACTTTCTTCGATAATTTAAGTCAAATTCTTTAGATTTTTATATTGAAATATTTGTATCTATATTTTTGTAATTTTATAATTCTTTTTGAAAACCCGAATTTTCTGTAATTACTAAGAAACATTTTTCATTTTTTTCAATATATTACGAGTCTTAAAAGTTTGATGACACATTCACAATATTTTTAAAACTTGTGATATTTTGAAAATAATGGATAGTGTTTTTCAGTAATTACAGAAAATCAGGTTTTTTTAAAAAATCTTTTAGAAAACAGAGGTACGAACATTTCAATATATAAAAATCTAAAGAATTTGACTTTAATTTTCAAAGAAAGTACATTATTACGTTTAATTTTAAGAAGAATGATTATTTTACGAGATAAAATTTAGTAATTTTAGTCTTTTATCAAATAAATTGTCAACCTAAAATATCCTATTTTTTATGCACAATTTAATAGTACTGATAGCTAGGCGGAAGAATTAGTAGTTAACAAAAAATCTGATGTTATAAACAATATAAACAATATTAACATATTATAAACAGTATAACAATATAACAAATATTAGCAAATTATAAACAAATAAATAAATTATAACCACTCCCAAAGAAAAATAATATATTAATAATTTTCTCGCAAAAAGATTATATAAAAGATCATACATTTTGTTAAGATCATTTATTTATGACGATATCTCCGTTAATAGCAGCCGTAATTTCATCGTTTTCCAACATCGTGAAATGATTACCCTCCACGTAATGAATTTGTGCGCTACCTTTAGTCATCTAAATAAATATTATGTCAAATATTATAATAAATATGCTGTCAAACAGTTTCTGAAAATGTATACCTTCTTGATATGCGTCTGTATATTAAGATTACCTTGCTTAAGTCATAATCATCCTGGCGATAATGCATAGACAAAACTGTGGGTTTTAGCAAGAGTATAGGTGATTTTAGCAGCGGCAATGAAGACGTATCGTACTCATCAAGAGCAAGTAGATGCTTGTAAATTGATGTGGCGTAAATTCTGTAACTTTCAAAATGAATATGGGAAAATTCATCTGGAATACATCCGATGAAAGCATCCAACTTTTGCTCCCACGTGTCATGCTTGGACAATTCCAAACGAATCTGTTAACAATTGTGGTGTATTAATTATTGTGTAAATTATATGACAACCTAAAATATTTTCTTTAAAAACCTACCATTGTACTGTCAGTTGAATAAAATAAATCCATAAGACCTAGAAGAACATTATTCTGAAACTCCTGAATAGTGGTGAAAGGAAAGTATTGTTCTTTCATAGTTTTCATCTGTTCAGGTGTGCCATCGATTAAAATTAATCGTCCTGTGAAACTTTTGGCCTCCAACAGTCTTGCCAACTCAATACAAATTACTGATCCATATGAATATCCAACTAATACGAAATTTTTAGAATTCTTCATTCTTGTTAGAACATGCTAGAAAACAAATATACGAAATTCCCTATTTTAAATAGTTTTTTTAATTTAGGTGATACGATTACAAGTCTTCTTCTCAACACAATAGATTATCATGTATGTAATTATATTTCGCCATTATATTGCTACGTACAGGTAATAACGTGACAGCCGACTGCAACACTGATTCGCACGTAGAGATGTTATTTGCACCATGCTGCAAACACGTCGCGGGAGCTTTGATTTTTGGAGCCAACCAATTAAATACGCTTCCACAACCTTCAATTCCAGGTATAAGAAATACTCTTTCTCTGTCCGTCTCATGCTTTGTGGACAGTTCCAAACAAATATCCGGAACAATAGTTAAATTTTTCGGTAGCCAAAGTAGCGATTTTATTCCTTCCATATCGACAATAGGTTCATCTCGGTTAGATTCCTTTCCCAAAGACTTATCTGTGTCAGCCATTTTGCAAAGCTTTTCGATAGTGAGATTCCGAATGTCCTGTGCAGTAAGATGAACATCGAATTCTCTCTCTAATGTTTGTTTGATCTCGACTGCCATCATCGAATCCATGCCGATTTCCGATAGTGCGGTGCGACGTCCAACCATTCTTATATCTTTCAACCCTGTGTTAGCAAAGACGAAATAATTAAAGACTTTGGTTTCTCGCCACTATTATCATGAATAATAATGTCAAGAGTGAGAAATAACTCACAATATTTTTGTAAAATATATTCAAAGAAAAAGATATGTTCATAAAATAAAACACATGATTGATTGCGTAAATTTGTAAAATACCATCGACATTTTTCTATTATATTAAGGATCCAGAGATTATCTACGAAATACTAAACTGCAAAATTAATGACAAATGCAGCCTATCTATTTACCATGTAAAATTGTTATTTTAATTGTATATCCATTTTCTGATTACTGACGCAAAATGAGCGTTTTTAGCTTATCTTTAAAATTTGTTTAATTGATCATAGATAACATGTTACGGATATATTTTTTATTACAACGCATTTTGCGAAAGTTCAAAACGTGTATTTTCTCGATTCTGATGTCATCTATCAAGATAAACATGTCGATAGTAAATAAGTTTTAAGTAAATGTTACAGCGACTAAGGAACATAAATAGGAAATATAAAAGTCGTCACACTCAATAAATATGTTTTATGCATAACGAAACGATTACCCATAATATTGGCAACGGTTTCCAAAATGTTCATCGTTCCGCTTAGACCCGTCCCCTTCTCTGCCACGACCATACTACCTACGATAGGTCGACTTTGCACCAAGAAAGCATCCAGCGACTGCAGGCAGGACAATATTCTCTGCTGTAACGTACCGCCAATAACTAATTCCTTATTGTCTTCTACCATGTCAGCAACGAGACCGACATCACCCACTGCGCCCCATTGAATAGCCATCCCAGGGAATCCGTCCTGTACTCTCTTTTCGCAAATTCTTTCCATGATAGAATTGGCCATACCGTAATTAGTTTGTCCGGCATTTCCGCGGCCACATGAGACAGACGAGAAAACAATGAAATGTCTAAGATCGGTACACATCTTTCTGGATAGCTCATCAAGCATCTTTGTTGTCCTCGCCTTCGGCTTAAACGATTCTTCAAAAGTCTCGGTGGTTTGGTTCTTGTAGATTGCATCCTTCAGTACTACCGCGAGGTTAAATATAGCGTCCACTGGTCCCATTGTCGCGGCGAAATTTAAGATATTTGCGCAGTCTTCATGAATGGACGCATCAACACCAGCAATTATTTGTACATCCACTCCATAGGACTTCCATAGCTCTACTCTTGAACGTTGATAACCATTTCGTATCCCAGTCCGTGAAGTCAGCACAAGCTTGCGGGCTTCGCGCAGAATTAGCCAATCGGCCAATTCCAAACCAAAGCCACCGAGGCCGCCCAAAATAATGTAAGATTTATGAGGCTCGCAGAAAAATCGGGGGTGAGCCAGAATAGGAAGATCCAATGGCTCGTTTTCGTCGCGTATCTTGATTAGTATCTGAAAATAAAGATAGTAACTTTCAAATTTTACATGAACGTGCAGGAGGAACTTTCGCGCAAGCAATCATGAATATTTCACTCGTTTTTACGAGAATAATTACCTTTCCTATGTGCTTACCAGCTGCCATGTACCTGAAAGCAGCTTCTATTTCAGTCTTTTCGAAGACTTTCCTCGGAAGCATTTTTATTACATGCTTTTTTAAACCTTGCGAAATTAAATCATGTAGGTGTTTCCTTGTTTCTTCGGAGTGGCAGATTATATTGTCCAACATGACGCCGTGGAAACTAATGCCTCTCGCGAAAGCTATTTTATCTAAGATATTATTGGAAATTAAATCATATTTTCCTATTTCTAGGAATCGACCACCTCTTGCCAAACAGCGAACAGACGCTTGAAGTTTTTCCTCAGCTAGAGAATTTAGCACAATATCTACACCCCGTCCGTGCGTTTGCTGAACGATCATTTGTTCGAAACTTGTATCGCGAGAATTGCCGATATGATTATCGGGTATGCAGGGAAAAGTTTCTCTAATGAATTGTCGTTTCTCAAGTGTTCCGACTGTCGTAAAAATTTCGCATTCTTCGTTCAGTGCGAGATTAATCGCGGCTTGACCAACACCACCGCTGCCCGAATGAATGAGAACTTTATCCCCTTTCTTAATTTTTCCTTTTACGTACAGAGCATAGTAACATGTGATATAAACGCACGGAACTGTCGCAGCGTCCTCAAATGTCCATTCGTCAGGTATATCCCATGTCAGTGTACGATAGTCAGGTACTATAATATTTGACATTGCTCTAAAAAAGAAAATGGTTTTACAAATCAGTTCAATATAGTTTTCTTGAGAACAGAAGGAAAAAAGGAAGATTTCTATTAATCACTTAATGTGTGTTTCTGTGTTAAAGAAAGAAAATAGCATTCATTTAACATTGCGCATATTGTTTAATTTTTTTCAAGTTAGCAAGATTTTCATGAAACTCAGTAGCATAAAAAAGTTTCCGAGTCATTTTATACGAATTTAGCGTAAAAATTCCAAAATTCAAAATGCCAAATCCAATATGACGCCCTACATTTTCGAGAAATTCAACAAATTGTTAGATTATAATGAGAATCGATAATAAAAAGTTTTATGAATACGATTTTTGTTATGTTTTTGGAATACGAATGTGGACGTTAACATTCTAAATTTCGTAATGGCGAATTAATTAATATGTTTACCAAAATGTTTGAATAATCCCAGTTTAGGGACTCTAAAAATTTCTAGCACAAATTTTGATAGGAATCCGGCTTTTTACTGAATTTCTAAGAACTTCTAATTGCGATATTAGATCCGCTATTTTGAATTTTCAAATTTTGATCCCAAATTTATATTCAACGACTCAAAACACTTTAGTAACGATTTTATAAAAATTGAAAAGCATTTTTATCTTTTTGGCTATAGAAATTTTTATTTTAGATATTATAAAAAAAAGAATTCGAACGGCACTATCTTACCTGCCAGGATGGATCCCCATTATTCGCTGTCCACTTTTGTCAAAACCAACAAAGTCGTAACCTAATATGGAATCAACGTCTCGCCCACTAACTGATTTAAAGGCTTCCATAGAAAGTTTACCAGTAGCTATCATAATATCTTTAAAATTAAGCGCCACGTAAAATACTTTTATATGCTTGATATTAGTAGATATTCGTCCTTCAACCCAACGGAGCGCGCTGAGATCACCTCGTGTCTGACGAAAATTAATTTCATCGTATTATCATAAATTCGTATAAATAATTCATATAAATAATTCGTATAAATAATTCATGTTAAATAAATGATTTCGAATTGAAGCAGTATTTATCGTTTTGGTACAGTGCCATTCACAGGATGTTAAACAAATCCCGTCTTATGACGATTTCTTTTCTCTATTTTCT
Organism: Odontomachus brunneus; assembly: GCF_010583005.1. Taxonomy (NCBI): domain Eukaryota; kingdom Metazoa; phylum Arthropoda; class Insecta; order Hymenoptera; family Formicidae; genus Odontomachus; species Odontomachus brunneus. The sequence continues at coordinate 404,152 of NW_022639505.1, read as the reverse complement.
TGAATAAATACGTTAACACACCTCCTGAAGGACGTAGCCGTACTGCACAAGTCTCGGCTCTGGTGCATGTAATGAAAAATGCCTGTAAGAACCCCAAACTTTGCCGGGACGTAAGACGTTAATTGGCAAGTTCAATTGCAATTGCTCCATATAGAATGGCTCTTGCAAGGAAAACTTGGGCGCATCCTTGTCTTGAATAAATATGCATTGAATCATTTCCCCATCCGGCTCTTTTCGTAAACAATTGACAAGTCCTAACACACCACACTCCGAATCACCCTCTGCAACAACTGTTATTTTTGTGTTTGTATTTGATTCATTTTCTTTGTTCATGGCATCTTTCAGCTTATTAATCCACGAAAATTCGTGATTGCTTATATATACGATTTCTCGAATCTTCACGGTGGTTACCGCCTTTTTTAAAAGCACTAGAACTTCTTGTTCCGTGCGTTTTTCCAGGATGATATTCAGATTGTTGCGTTGCAGTAACGAGTAATCGTAAGTTGCACTCAGATCCTCTCGACTCAACAAAAAGCCTCCAGTCATTACACTGGACAATAATCTGTTCATAAAATGTATATTTTTCGTCAAAATTCCAACACCAATGGCCAATAAGCAAACGTTGTCTTTCGCTAATTTGTTGAACTGCACGATAGAACTGATCGATAGATTTGGAGGCAAAGAGGAACTGTCGAATCTGTTGACTTTTGCAACCAACGTGAGATTAGATCGTATTAACGGCAAGTTATTTATAACTTCTTGAACAACTGGAGTGACCAAATCCTTCAACAGGAGTTCGTCGTTATCCTCGACGTACTCGATTACTTTGACATTTTTCAATTCATAGCACTCAAGTGCAATGTGCACCGATAATTTTATCGCTTCTTTCAAGGATATCAAGGCATGATCGCGATAAGCAATGAATCTGTATTCCTCGTGTATGGCTTCGGCGCGTGTCACCCGACGAGATATAGCGGTAGCTTTGAGCCCAGAAATTTCTACTCCTCCGGATACTATAGCATCTATATAATCGTAGACGTATACGGGAAAATCTGTAATAAAATTAGATATTTTGACATGAGTATAGGAGTCTTTTACGTTGAAAATTATGGAGAATGAAAGAATTTTTTTAGATCAAACCGAAGATTCTCTTACCCCTTTCTCCAATAGGGACATTCTGAACCTGCATTAAATGATACGTAGGATCAATTACCAGTTTATCAATTTGGGTCGGTACATAAGTACTTCTTGAGTCGTTCGACAGAATTTTTATTTGCAACATATTATCCATGAATGCTACCCAGTTTGACAGCCATTTAATACGTCCTATCTTTCTTGTGAACGAGGCACTCTTCAACGAACGAAATAAACCGGTATATTGATAGCCACGAAGACGTAACTCCTTATAAATATCCGCGGTATTTATGTATTCATTGCATTTCTCGTTATCGTCGTGCTTGGATAAATATTGGACTGGTAGCTTTTCACTCATGATGTCGTCAGGAATCCTCACGACTCCACTTACGATAATATCGTTTCCCTCCATAATCTCAAAGTTATTACTGTCTGTAAGTGTACCAAGAAAGTTGAAATCAATTAAGACTATACTATACGTACGGTGAATAAAAATCATGACTTAAGTAACTGTGAAAAAAAAAGGAATTACCTTTTTGGATTGAATTAATTAATAGAATTAATTTCAATTCATCTTTCTTTGATAAAGAAGTGGCACGAACGAATTTAACATTTCCAAATACAATTGGTATTTTGCGATAGTCAATGCCGCTCAACAGACTAATCATATGCCAAATTAGAAAAAGATAACCAGTAGCTGGTAACAGATTTTTCCCATCAATCACATGACCGGACATGTACTCGTAATCTGCATCAACGGTTGTAATATTGACGGTTACTTCTCTACTGAAAATTTTTTCTTGACCTTTATAACGGAAGAGAAAATAGTCCTCGGAGTGGTTCCATCTGTAATAATTGTAGTAGAACAGCAAAATATGGAAATAGATAAGTGTCATTTTTTTATGTATTGGAAAATGCACCTGACAAGAGGAGAAATCATTGGTGTCCCACGACTAACCGGAAATTGTATTGGAGGATACAAATTTGAAATTTGTGGCTGGAAGCCTATATTATAAAAATCTCCAATTCCTTCTAAAACGTCTTGTATAGTACTCGCATGGCCATGTTTACACAATGAAACCAACGTCATCTTTGATTTCAATGACTTCGTTATGACTGTTTGTAAAATGTTTTCCGGCATCATCTCGACAAGTACTGTATCGTTCGATATCAAAGGTATAATATTTTCTAATGTTGCCGGATACAATAAATTGTCTACATAATATTCTGCCATAGCTGCGCACGTATTGCCGAATTCAATACGAGATCTGCCCAACCATATTACACCGCGACTTTTTGGAGATTGCAGCGGTAATAGGTGGCTCAAATACTGCAAGAGTTGCGCTCTGATAGACTCAAAGTATTTGCAGCAATTCGTAGTAATATTGTCAATCTGAAAAACGGTAATAAGTTTTAAATACATATATCTATATAGATGTGGTAATTATAAAATTAATATCTATACTGAATTATTTAACTCTTAGAGTACTTAGAAAGGGGGGGGGGACGTGTATATTTGTTCAGAACTGTGACCTGCGAATATAGGATGTCTGATGCAAGATATATAAAACCACGTGTGAACGTAAAACGCATCAACCTGAATACGAGCATCTCTGTCATTTTACTTGAATCACGTGAAATTTTGACATATTAAGGGAGAAAGGAGGACGAACCTGAACGTGCAACGTTGTGAAATAACCCAAATAGCCAAACCTGCGCGAACAGATTTCGAGCAGAACTGGCTACCAATTTTTGATGGCAAATAGATAACAAATTTGATGCAAGATCTGTTATATCAAATCTTGCTGCCAAACTGTCGCCAGATATACTACAGAGCCTGTTGTCGAATAATTGCTGCAGATTTGCAGGAAAAATCGTGCAGAATTTGTAGCAATCTGACGGCAGATCAGCGGCAGAAACCGCGCAGATCTTGCTGCACTGCAGACTCTGCGCGGTTTTTGCTGGAAATCTGCAGCAATTGCCCGACAGCAAGCTCTATCGCCAAAACCGTAGCTGAATGAGGACACAGATTGCTATGGTTTTGGTGTAAATTTTTTATCAAATTTGCTGCCAATTTGCGCGCAGTCTGCTCTCAATTTGCTTACTGGGAAGCTCTGTTAGCGCAAAATTCATTCTTCATACGTTTCTTCAAGTTTCTATTTCCGCAGTTTCGTTTTATATACTTGCTTCAGATATCCTATATACTTGCAAAATAACAGCGATCAGATGAACATCGGTTACATAGAATATACATTTCTACAATGTTCCATATTCTCTAAGAATTAATAAGTTACTGTACATAATACCTGTATTTTGAACTGTTCAAATACAATGCCCATGTAATAAGCCATCAAAATCGTTTCTTCAGTAGTGAAAATTCCATCAACATATTCGCAAATTAAGTCACCAATAGAGAGGCCAATCATGTAATCGGGTGAGATACCAATATGAATTAAAAGATCCACTAGACCAATCTACATTGTTGTTCAGAAAAATCATAGTTTTAATTGAGTTCTATTATATTTCATGTACTGTGTAAGTTTTAAAATGTGTCTATTGACGCGCATGTGTATTTGTATGTATAATTGAATGGTCAAAATTGCGGCACTTCTCTGGACGAGTTTCTAAACGCATTTCTGTACACGGAAGGAGAGATGGAAATGCATTTAGAAACTTCTTACCTGTACAGCAGTAGTTGCTACAAATGATTTTAAAATGCTGTTGCAAGCGAATTTGTTTTTGTCCGTTAGAATATCTGTGACGCATATATCATGCTGTTTTAATGTTGCATTGCATTTTTCAATTGCCTTAGCAAACACTGGCAATTTCATCAATTCTTCATATATCAAAATCAAATGTATTAATGAGACATAGAGTTCGAGTTATAGTCAGATTATAGGCAAAAATATGTATTGTTTATACAAACAAATATAAGTTACTTTAATAATTATTAGCACACCTATGTTACACCACAAAACGTCTGTCCCGGGAAATACGAAGCAGATTGGTTTTCTTACATATAAACTGTTTCCAACGTTCTTTATTGTGTTACGAGCTGTTTTCAATCCTGTTATAGTGTATCCCCTGTACGGGTGCCCCTCTATATTTTCAGCATGAACACGGTGCAGAAGAGCAACGTATTCCACATCTAGTTCTCGACTATTAACCTACCGCAGAAAAGTTACATATACAAATTTTGATACAAATAATTATTTTATTTTCAGATAAATATTGTTCTACTATATTGTTCTACTGACTCTTATAAAGTAATATAATCAGACAAACTTACATCATCTAAGAGAGTTTTAACAGCTTCCTCAGTACGACCAGATACAACTACAAGTCTAGGTAAATCGTCTGATAATGCATTGTTGATTTTATTTTTGGGATTCGATTTCAACAATATGTGACAATTTGCACCACCAAATCCAGAAGAATGAATACACATGTAACCACCCTCACATGTAGTAGGTTCAGTAACGATCTTTATTCTGCCTTCAATTATAGCAGTTAATTCCTTTCGTGGTATTTCATAATGTATGGTTGGTGGAATTATACCAGTTTCCATTGCTATCACTACCTAAAAATTTGAAAAAAGTTCCATTATAATAGGAATAACAGAATCATAACTGCAGAACTGTAAACAAGTTACAAAATTTATATACATATAGAAGTAAATTTTAACTCTTATTATTCACATACTTTTGCCACTTGGCAAAGACCACTGCCAGGTTCCGAATGACCAAGATTCGATTTCACCGAACCCACCAACAAAGGAGTAGTTCTTTTTGAGCATAAAGCCTGATCGATAGCGTCAACTTCTACAGGATCTCCTACTGTAGTACCCGTTGCATGAGCCTCCATGTAGGATAGCTCTTTAGATGTAACACCACAATCATCGTAAAACTCTTCTAATAATTTTTTCTGCATGCTCATTGAAGGATACGTAATGCCTTCTTCCTTGAAACCGTCGGAATTGGTTTTAGCATAGACAAAAGTCGCATAGATTCGTCTCGCATCCTTTGCTTTTTGCAGGTAAATTATCGCGATAGTTTCACTGCGCATGTAACCAGAACCACTAATGTCGAAGGGCTTACAGTAACCATCAGCGGAGAGAACTCCTGCAAATATTCACCACTGATTATAATATCGATTGTTTGATTTGCTATTGTCACGGCGCTTACGCGTAAAGAACAAGCCCATAAGACGAAAAGATTCTTTCCCTGAATATATCTTTACCGAGATTATAAAACTGAAGCGTTATATTGGGATGCAGACACAGATTGGCTCCTCCTACGATGGCCGCGTCGCATTCTCCACTTCGTATCATCCTGTAAGCTTCCATTATAGCGTAGCTGCTTGAACTGCAAGCCGTGTCCACGGCATAAGATGGTCCATTAAGACCGAGCCAGTTAGAAATGCTGTTCGCTAACCAATATTTACTACATCCTATAACTGAGAATACCTAGTCGCAAGTAAATAAATAAAATAAATATGTAAATAAATAAATAAATAAATAAATAAATAAATAAATAAATAAATAAATAAATAAATAAATAAATAAATAAATAAATAAATAAATAAATAAATAAATAAATAAATAAATAAATAAATAAATAAATAAATAAATAAATAAATAAATAAATAAATAAATAAATAAATAAATAAATAAATAAATAAATAAATAAATAAATAAATAAATAAATAAATAAATAAATAAATAAATAAATAAATAAATAAATAAATAAATAAATAAATAAATAAATAAATAAATAAATAAATAAATAAATAAATAAATAAATAAATAAATAAATAAATAAATAAATAAATAAATAAATAAATAAATAAATAAATAAATAAATAAATAAATAAATAAATAAATAAATAAATAAATAAATAAATAAATAAATAAATAAATAAATAAATAAATAAATAAATAAATAAATAAATAAATAAATAAATAAATAAATAAATAAATAAATAAATAAATAAATAAATAAATAAATAAATAAATAAATAAATAAATAAATAAATAAATAAATAAATAAATAAATAAATAAATAAATAAATAAATAAATAAATAAATAAATAAATAAATAAATAAATAAATAAATAAATAAATAAATAAATAAATAAATAAATAAATAAATAAATAAATAAATAAATAAATAAATAAATAAATAAATAAATAAATAAATAAATAAATAAATAAAATAAATAAAATAAATATGCCTTCACGTGAGTTTTTCTCTATTGCATTTATATCTGCGACCTTGCATATAAGTGTATCTTGTTCATTATATTATAGAATTATAATATATTCCCAGACAGCACAAAATATTCTGAGAATATTCTAACAAGATGACTTCCATATACAAAAAGTATTATTAATAGTAATAGTGTCACTAATAGTTTCACTAGCAGTGCTAATAGTGATACTGTTAGTTACACTATTAGTGTTGATAGTGACATTATTAATGTTAATAGTAGCACTGTTAGTGACTCTAATAGTGACATTAATAGTACTAATTGTAACACTGTTAGTGACACTACTAGTATTAGCAGTGATATTATTAGTGATACTAGTAATGTCAGAAGTGACATTACAAATGCCAATAGTAATAAGAGTATTATAAATGGCACTTGATGAGCTGATGTATATAAGTACATAAACTTTATTATTACTATAGAAGAACTATGAAAAATAATTCATTATTACAAAAATACGTTTATAAGGTTATTAAATATTATTTTTACATTAAACTGTACAATGTAATATCAATAAAAAATAAATATTTAAAAAACGTTTAAAAAACATTGTCTGCTGATTGGATAAAAATGTAATTGTCACGAAAAATAAATTTTTGTACAGGGAAAGTAATATTTAATAATTTTATAAACGTATTCCTGTAATAACGAATTATCTTTGATAGTTTTTCATAGTAATAATAAAGTTTACATACTTATACACATCAGCTCATCAAGTATCACTTATAATACGTATTACCACTAATTTCCACTAGTAAATCCGTATTTTACTAGATGTTTGGTCCAACCAAATTTCTTTTCGTGTACTTTTGTTTGAAGTATTATTGGGAAATATTTCTTTCTTGAATTGCTGTATCCAAAACTTTCTGCATATCTCGAATATTAAAAGATATTGTATAATAAAACAGAATTTATATCTAATTATACCTGAATTCTGTGATAGAGAATCATGTTGGTACTCTCAGAATAACAGGATCCTATGAAGACACCGGTTCTTGTTCCTCGTAATTCTTTAGGATTTACACCTGCATCGATAATCGCTTCATAAGTGTGTTCAAGCAACATTCTGCACATAGGATCTGTAGTATGTGCTTTGGAAAACGTCATATTGAAATATTGCGCGTCGAACTTTTCTACATTATTAATCTTTCCTGATCGAGCCGGTATGTCGTAGTCAACTGTTAAAATTTCAAACATTCACTTTATTATATTTCTAATGTAATCTTCGGAGTTTCTCAAATAAAACAATGACAGTTTATTGTTTTCTCTTATGGACATTTGTTTGAATAATTATTACGTTACCACTGCTCCATCGTCGATCATCCTCCGAACCAAGATCGGTCTTATTCAAAAGATTTTCTTGCAACAGTTTTATATTATCAGAATTGGGAAATCGCCCGGCGATACCAGAGATCACAATTTCCTCGTCTGGAGGGACTTTTACGTATGGATTAAACCGTTTACTGCTCTCCATACTTTTAGTTCACTATTAAATTGAGTTCTACTCGAAAAAGTAACGTTTTCAACTGTTTTTGAGGTAAGGAATACAATAATGAAAATAATTCCTAAATAAATCTGCAAGCTTATTTTACGCTAAAGTTTTTGCGAGTAAAAAGTTTATTTAATAAAATAAAATTTTCTAATAATCTCATTTCTTTACTAATGTTATTTATTATCATCTGTCAAAAGCAGCAAGTACATACCTTAAGTTAAATGCTTGATCCTATTGAACGTAACAATGAAACTTAGAAATGTTTTGAGACATTTATATAATGGCATCTTTGATGCAACTGCTATAATGTAAGTCTTATTAGCATCCATTTATACAAATATCTATAGAAATATTCCCACGCCCTCGATACAATATCTGCGTAGTGCTATTCTTTGTCTTTCTTCCTCTCTCACTTTCTTACAGTGTAACGTCGGAATAACACGCTGTCATAATGTAGGTCATATTATAATTCTGACACGTAAATGTCACATAAATATTGGAATTTGCACTTTGAGTCGCGCATTAAAAATTCTTTTGCGTTCAGTGTCAAATGTTCATTCTTTTACCGATCTTGTATTTAATAGATATTAATGTTACCTGTTTTTTAAATCATTTTTTCTAATATTTGTGAAATTTTTGCATCGTGTAAAATAATTTGCCTTACATAACCGAGTAATTTTATATAAAATTATTTTAACTAGTAAAAAAGTGAGTCTTTAAGCACAATATCTCCATAATACACTGCGTTTCCTGAAACAATAATCGAAACTTTTAGAAATTTAATTAATATTTAAACGTCTCTAAAGTTATTAGGAAAATGATGCAGGACTTTTTTGTCCAGTTTGAACTAATGTACAAACACATAATAGCAGACATCGTCACTACAGTTGCTACTTATTTGCCATATCTCGCATAATTATTCCTAAATATTTTTTAATTAATATTTCGATAACTATCATGAATATCTCAGAATATTGTAGAATTTTCGATAAGTCGTATGATGTTTTATTATTGATTTTATTTTTGGAGTTCCATTTCCACAATACAGTCTCTATCGTTAAATATGAAAGACTTATTATACATTTAACCACTCTTCCATAGATTGTGTCCTGTGTTACTTCTGTTATATAATAGTTATGTTCTGTGTTTGCTAGCCAGTCAGTATATTCACTGAGTATATCCATTTCGCCAATATTATAATGTTGCACACTTAAGTTTTCCATATGCAGCTACTTAGACATTCAAACTTTCTTCATCACGTATCTACAGTGGTGGCGATTAGAGTCCCTATAGTAAGAGTCTGGCCTATGTTTCTAGTTCGACAAAACATGGCGTTGTACATAAGATAAGATAAAATTAGATGATATGAAGGCTGCGTTCCGAAATTCGCTGCCAGTACGGAAATTCTATAGTATACGTAATATGAACTATAGATTTTTAATATTGGCAATGAATTTCGGAACGCACCCAAAATAAGACTTCTCAGAGATATGGAGAACTCATAAAGCGTGACAGTATAAATATTATTAATCAAGATTAATGTTTATTAGTACTAAAGTACTAATAATAGTTATATAAAGAAGTAATAAACAGCAGAAATAAGTAAATATCTTATAATAAAATAATTATATAAACACTGTAATAAATGCGAATGTGTCGAATAATAATAATTATTAAAAATAATTTTCTAACCTGTCATATTGTATATAATGTGTAATATAAAGTATGTATAAATTACAGAAAATGATTGAAAATACGTTTCTTTCTTTCTTGTTTCTTTCCTATTATTTGAATAATATCGCTCGCAAAGCATACCCAGATAGCATGATGAATTCTTTAAGTGTTGAAAGTGATGAATTCTTGAAATGTTGATTTTGACGTGAGAAACGAAGAACGTGGAAGGTCACCGAAAAAGTTTTCTCCTTTCCTGAATTGTACTTCCTTAGGAATTCGTGGAGGCATACTATAAGAATGATTTAGGAAGTTACATGCACCATGATTGGAGTTCCTCAGAACTTCTTGGAGTATTCCAATAGAATTACTTCAACTCAAAAAGATTTTTTCGGACTTAATAAATTTTATTGCATCCGTACCAAAGAAAGATCAGAAACTTTGGCCGGGGGTACTTGTGTGTACCAGATTTGTAAATATGAAACCGGAATTTGCCCACAGATGGCCCTAGCTGTCAATGTAGTTACCGTCAAACCGCGCCATTGGCGCCATTTCCTTGTTGACATCTCTGACAAAGATTTTCAACTTACAACAATACAAGTTTCATACAACAGCATAGTTTGTAATAGCGTTGAACATGTCGAATTTTGTGCCTGGAAACTACGATTTGCGGACAGCATTGATTTTCTGTTACCATTTAAAGAAAACTGCTGCAGAATCGCATCGAATGCTTGTCGAAGCTTACGGTGAGCATGCTCTTGGTAAATCACAGTGCTTTGAGTGGTTTAAAAAATTCAAAAGTGGCGATTTTGACGTGAGAAACAAAGAACGCGGAAGACCACTGAAAAAGTTTGAAGACAGCGAATTGCAAGCATTGTTGGATAAGGATGACACTCAAACGCAACAACAACTCGCGGATCAATTAAATGTGACACGAGAAGCCGTCTCCATACGTTTGAAAGCCATGGGAAAGATCCAGAAGATGGGAAAATGGGTTCCACATGAACTGAATGAAAGACAGCAGGAAAACCGAAAAACCACTTGCGAAATGCTGCTCGCCAGGTACAAAAGAAAGTCATTTCTCCATCGAATTGTGACTGGCGATGAAAAGTGGATATATTTTGAGAATCCTAAGCGTAAAAGATCATGGGTAACTCCAGGCGAACCATCGACATCGACTGCAAGGCCAAATCGCTATGGACGGAAGACAATGCTCTGTGTTTGGTGGGATCAGAAGGGTGTGATCTATTATGAGCTGCTAAAACCTGGCCAAACCGTTAATACTGAACGCTACCGACAACAAATGATCGATTTGAATCAAGCTTTGCGTGAAAAACGACCAGAATATAAAAGAGGCAACACAAAGTGATTTTGCTTCATGATAATGCACCATCACACACAGCAAAACTGGTCAAGGAAACGATTGAGGCGTTTAGTTGGGAAATATTTTCGCATGCGGCTTACTCACCAGACTTGGCTCCGTCCGATTACTATTTATTTGCATCGATGGGACACGCACTTGCTAAGCAGCGCTTCACTTCTTACGAAAATGTACGAAAATGGCTCGATGACTGGTTTGCCTCAAAAGAGCAACAGTTTTTTTGGCGTGGCACCCACAAATTGTCAGACAGGTGGGAAAAATGTATAGCTAGCGATGGGCAATACTTCGAATAAAATATTTTTTATCATTTTCATACAATAAACGTGTATTTTCTATACAAAATTCCAGTTTCATATTTACATACCTGGTATACCGTTACGCTCCTACGTCTTGCCGCACCGCGCCGAGATAAGAACAGGCAGTGGTGCATTGTTTTCCAATCACCGCGCGTGACATCCGCGCGCTTTATTATTGGGCCGCGCTGTGACTCGAACGGTCTGTCCTCTACCATTCAGCGTGCGTTTTTCCTTAATCTTTTTTAATTAATATCTCGACTATTATTGCGAATATCGCAAAACAGTATAGGACTTTTATGTTCACATTAACCTATTCTATGTCCCCATAAAATGCCCGGAAGAGAGTGTGAGACACCCTGTATATCTGTGTGTATAAGATATTTTAATAAAGATTATACGATGGAATTTTATACAAATTTTTTACAGGGTAGTTTTGTTTTGTTTTACCGAATTTACTAGAAAAACATAATCATGCGTGTGTAGAAGTCTTCCTGCAAACTTCTCGCATACTTTTAAGCTTCTGAATTTACAGTTGTAAAGGTACAGCAGCAATGCATGTTCTTTAGTTACACGATGAAATTCAACACACGCGCGCGCGCGCACACACACATCCATAAACACATTTTTAGAACTGTTACTCTCATTACATTTTTTATTTTTTCTTACGAGGGCTACCCGGAAAGTAAGGTTACAAGGCGCGTAGCTCTCGCAGGCAAATGTTTTTTTCAAAGTTGGTACCATTGCTATGTAGCGAGAAGCCAGCTGAATCGAACGAGCAGTGTCGGATGTCAGTAGCTTTCCAACTCTCGTTGTGGTGAAGGTTAAAGATGAGCGTCCTCATTCCGTTTCCCGCCAAGTGCGAAGTGCGCGCTGTAATACGCTACCTGAATGCAAAGGGCATTAGAACCATACAAAACAAACGCCATGGGATGCTGACGAAGGGAATCTGTCTCCTTCATGACAATGCTCGTCCGCACACCGCTCGTGTAACACAAGAGTTGTTGACTTCATTTTGTTGGGATGTTTTAATCCACCCCCCTCACAGCTCTAATCTCGCACCTAGCGTCTATCATCTCTTCACTAAATTGAAGGAACATCTGAGTGGAAAACATTTTTTCGATGACGACGAGGTGAAAATCAAAGTGGAGAACTGGCTAAAAGAGGTGACGGGAGACCTCTATGACACAGGAGTGAAAAAACTCGTCCCACGATTAACAAAATATATTAAAGTAAATGGTGATTATGTGGAAAAATAATATAATACTTATACTATAATCCCTGTAAGTTTCATTAAAATATATGCATTTTTGTATTTATAAAAAATCTTGTAACCTTACTTTCCGGATAGCCCTCGTATTAATACTTCATTCACGCATCAGTTGATCTAATACAAATGTACAGAAAGAGATAATAGAAAAGAAAAAAATATTTTCTCCAAGTTTTTTGCATCAGGCATAATTTGAATAACAAAAATATTATATCTTATTACATATGTTTGTAACATGACATCTTTACTTATATTCTTCACTACTATAAATTAATCGTGTGTGATGAAATTCCTTAATATAATATTTAAACATAAATATTTAAACATGAATATTTAAACATACTTTTAACCGGTGATATACCTCATATGTCATTGACAAATTATTTAATTAATTTATTTGCTTTTTAATATTTTAAACATATATTTATGTTTGTTGAAAATAGATATGCAAAATCGAGTCTGTCATAATACTCAATTATAAAATCTAATACTTTGTTATTAATTTTTGAAAAATTCTGTAAGATAAATTCTGTAAGAATTTATATATGCAAACATTATTTATAAATAAAATTGTGTTTCAAGTTTCAAGCCATTTTTAATATTTTGCATTCTGCTTATAACTTCCTTAAGGAAGTATTGTAGAGTAAAGATTCGTTTTCAAGGCGATTTTTAGGAATTAATTTTAAGCAAATAGTTAAACTTACAGAGTTAATGTTTCGTACTGACATTTATTCATCTTTGAAGAAACATTTCAAATTATGTCAGTTTTTTATTCAAAATTGGAGAAAATACAAGTGTACGAAACAGGTCACATCATAAAATCGTCTTCGGGCGTATTGATTGCCGCCGTTATCTGACATAAACAAATTTACTTTTATTTTGTTTTTTATGAATGTGGCTATCGCCCGTATAAGAATTAAATAATTTGAAAAAAAATTGACAAAATGGCGGCGCTTGAAAAATAGTAGTCTGATTTTTATTTAAGAAATTTTAACTTTTCGCAGTCCAGAAAAATAGTAATTTTAAAAATATCAAAAAAATTCTAGTTCGGGCGATAGCCACTTTCATAAAGAACAAAATAAAAGCAAATTCGTTTATTTTAGATGGTGAGAACGGCGGCAATCAACACGCCTGATGGAAGACGGCGTGACCTGTTTCGTCCATTTGTATTTTTTGCAATTTTGAATAAAAAACTTTGCTAAAATTTAAAATGTTTCTTCAAAGTACTAAATAAATGTCAGTACGAAATATTAATTCTGTAGGTTTAATCATTTGCTTAAAATTAATTCCCAAAAATCGCCTTGAAAATGGATCTTCGCACATTAGAATACCCACTTAACCCGTAACAGGTATCTTTAATCGTAACCATATCTTTTTAGTCAAGCTATAGATACAATGGGGTCCGGTGGACCCCAATATATTTTTGACATTTTTAACATGATAATAAAAGGTAGAAAGAAAAACGCTTTATAGTCCGAAAATAATACTTTACGAATATTATATTACAAATAGACATATATAATAACAGTCTCAGTTTTTCAGTAATCTAAGAAAAAACGTTAACTGATTATTAATGAACACAATGTGGACAGTGTTGAAATAAAATACACTGAAAGACAAATAATCGGAAAAAAAAAAATTTATGTTTTAATCTAAGTCTACAAATTATAGATTATATAAACAAGTATTGTTAAATTAAATACAATATTAACATCTTAGAGGGCTTTTAGATGTAGTCGTTACAGATCGTGCTTGCAAATTTGGTGCATACTGGTTTATTGTATCTAATATATACTTCTTTGGACTTCATATCTTTATTTCTAGGACATTTATTACATCTTACTCTGGATGGCAAAATAATTTTAGATCTTTCAGTTTCTTCAATTTTTAAAATAGATGAAATTATTAAACGCAATGGCTTATGAATATATTGAGTTGTAAAACGTCTCTTAAGTTCAGGTTCTACTAACTGAAAGGCAAGAGCTTTAACTCTTTTACGTAAAGAATGAGTCATATTGAGTTGAAGATTAAGAAAATTATTTTCATTAGAGTAACGTTACAATGGGGTCACTGTGACGTCAAAGTAACGTTACAATGGGGTCACCCCAGACGAAAAACGAAAAAGGCATATAATTCACAGCTACTTATAAATAACTCGATAATCTTTTCTTCTGTCACATTGAAAACTGTTACTCGAAAGGTACTGAAGATGCGTACATTTAAAAATATTAATAAGAAATATTGTTGTTTAAACTTGTACTTTTTACAGAAAATGTAATATCAGATAGTTAGGCCAAATGAAAATTAATCACGTGTTTCCCTACATAGATAGAATTATATAAAAGCAAATATGTTTATATATGAAATATTTCACATACATACTTTCAAAAAACATAAATCCAAAGACGTTAAAACATAATATTATTTAATTTTCTATTTTCTACAAAAAGGACTTTAAAAGATAATTAGATCAAACGAAAATATCATTGCGCCATACAGTGGATAGTTTAGGAATTATCACGAAAATAAAATTAGTTGGAGTCCCTGGGATGGACCTCATGGTACCTGTTACGGGTTAAGGCCGCACTTGACGCTCGCGCACGCACACAATTTCGAAAGGGGAAGCATACGTTTTCTCGCGTCCTTCGTGTCATGAAATGCCGCCGGTACTTCATTCAGATTAAGTACAGCCAGTCTGTCGTGTCAACCTTTCGTACGATTCACATTGAGCGCGACCTTATTCTTCGGAATTTATGCTTTTTAATATGCAGACGTGATACGATGCGCCAATATATATATATATATATATATATATATATATATATATATATATATATATATAAACGGCATAAACAGTGTTACTCTAATGGCCAAGTTCGCGCCTGCAATAAATTCAATAAAGTTTATTCGGTGTGATACTTGGAGGCCGACCTTTCCACATATGTGTGACCAATCGCGCGCGCGTAATAATTAATCCGAACAAATCTACTATTTTTTTAAAAAAAGGTGAGAAAAGACGTCAAGTTCACGTGCTTGCCTGCACGTGTAGAATTATACAAAAATATTTCTATAAAAAATATTTTATTTGTAAAATAACACATTTAAAAATGTTAATAAGAAATATTGTTGTTTAAACTTGTATTTCTTACAAAAAACATGATATCAGGTAGTTAGGCCAAGTGAAAATAATTCACGTATTTCCTTACATGGATAGAATTATATAAAAGCAAAATATGTTCATATATGAAATATTTCACATACATACTTTCAGAAAATATAAATCCAAAGACATTAAAATATAATATTATTTAAATTTCTATTTTCTATAAAAAGAATGTTGAAAGATAATGCAGCAAGTGAGAGCGAGAAGGAGATGACCTTCTCCCTCTCACGCGCGACTCTTGCTTTGTTTTATACGAGATACTACCGCGTCTCTTGACACCAACATGTGTACACTCAGCGGCAGGTATAGTGTCCCTCGGCGGGCCTGTATACGCCTGTCAAATAGTCGAAAGCGACAACAGGCATATACGGAGGGCATACCAAATTTGGACTAAGGATTTGTGCTTAGCGGGCAAAAACACATCGGAAATGACTATTCACATTCGTACAACAAAAAAGTTAAATTTTGTCGTTCGGTGTCATTCATCAGCACAACGTGCATTTCTGCTAAGGAGAAAAGAGGAAAGCGTGATACATGGATACTAGAGCGAGCGAGACACCTATAGAGACAGCGCGGTCTCCCTATTGCTGTCTCGCTCATATTCTCTGCATTCAAGCGTTGAGTGAGTGAGACAGTTATTGAAGACACCACTAACTGTAACGTCTGCTGATGTTTTCTCTCTCGATCGGACGATGTGCGAAAAGGATGCAACATCGAAATGTCTTCCACCACTTCTCCTACGTGCCTTCTTCGCTTTTCTCGCGTTTTACGTAAGACGTATAATACGCCCTCCGTATATGCCTGTTGTCGTTTTCGACTATTTGACAGGTGTATACGGGTCCGCCGAGGGACACCATACCTGCCTCTGAGTGTACTATAAATTATATACGACCTAACCACGTGGCCCATGCCTCACTGACTGCGCCACTAAGTGGCGCCTCTGACGGAGAAAGGCTGATATGGATATTAGTAGAACGTTTCTTAATCGTAAAATTTTGCCATTTCGGACTTTCCACTAAAATATCTCCTCTTACGAACTATGTAGGACAAATATAAAGATAGATTTGTGAAGTAAATCGACCCCAAGGAATTTATAGAGCCTATCGAGAAATTCGTCTGATTAGCCGTTATAGCCGAACGAAAAATCGTGCCTGCGCTGAACTAGTTGGTCGGCGTAAGTTATACGCGGCCGGTCTCACACTGTTTCTTGCTTTGCGCGTTCACTTGGCGCGAGACGCTGCGGCGTCTTTTGATCCCGAAAAACTTACCTTTTAAAAAAAGGTAAAAAAAAGAGCGCTTAGTTCTTCTGCTACGTAAAAAAAGAAAATTGTCATACAAAATAATCCGTATAAAACATTATATTACAAAATAATTTGTACAACAAAATATATTTTTCTATTACAAAATTAGTAATATCAGGAAATTTGTGCCAAGTGAATATGATTAATTATAACATATCATTATATCATTTTTCTAATCACTTTATTTGTTATTAGACTTTGTTATGTACCTATTTTTAATGTCACATTCAGTGGCTTAGTCAGAAAAAAGTTTTAAGGGAGGCTGCACTTTTTATTTTTGACGAGCAAAAAAAGATCATTGAGAAAAAATTTTTTTCACACTTAGTGTAACCCAGAAAATTATTTCGGGGGGGGGAGAGACTGCAGCCCCCTCAGCCTCCACACGGCTACGCCATTGGTTATCATTCTTTGTTAGGTGGAGGGACCCCTACGGTGGAGGGTGCCGTGGTTAGGGCCAATATTCAGAGAGCATGATTTCTCCGTCGAATCGAGGAACTGAGAGTCGCTGCTTCCAAAACGGAAGCCATTCTTTTTCGGGATAGAATAAGGCGACCAATTCTTCCCCCTTCCCCTCCCGTGATTCGCGTTGGTGTTGAAAAGATTGCGGTTGGTACCTCCTTGAAATATTTGGGCATTGTCTTGGACGAAAAGTGGAACTTTGTGAAGCACTTTAGTTATCAGGACCTTGAATAAGTTCTTGCTGTTTTCCAACAGATGGCGTTACCAGAACTGCGTGCATGTAGTTTAAGATGGTAACGACATCTATAAGGATGTATTATAAGCAACCTTGAAATTCAGTGTATGTCATTTCGCCAAAGTGTAAACAACTTCTTTTTTTCATAGTGTTAAAAATGACGAGTTGCGTGCCAAAAAAAGAGTATTTGCGGGGAATTTTACTGCACTACTTTATTAAAAAAAAAATCTGCAGCTAAAGCACACAGAATTCTTGTTGAGACTTACGGCGACCATGTTCTGTCGGAAACAACATGCAGATGGTTTAGACGTTTCAAAAATAATGATTTTGATGTTAAAGATAAAGAACGCTTTGGCGCACCAAAAAAGTTTGAAGACGAAGAATTAGAGGCATTACTTCATGAAGACTCATGTCAGACGCTAGCTGAACTTGCAGAATCATCAGGAGTTGATTACACAACAGTTTCGAAACGTTTGAAAGTATTAGGAATGATTCAAAAGCAAGGACATTGAGTACTATACGAGTTGAAACCGAAAAACGTCGAATGGCGTCTTTTCACGTATGAACAGCTGCTTCAACGGCAGAAAAGAAAAGGTTTTTTTGCATTGTCGTGACTGGTGAAAAAGTGGATACACTACGATAACCCTAAGCGTAGAACATCATGGGGTAAGCCCTACCATGCATCAACATCATCGGCAAAGCCGAATATCCATGGTTCGAAGCT
>NW_022639505.1:382468-385751 GCF_010583005.1 Odontomachus brunneus | reverse complement strand
TGGTGGGATCAGCTGGGTGTAGTTTATTATGAGCTGCTCAAACTGTACGAAACTATCACGGGAGATCGCTATCGACTACAATTGATGCGTTTGAGCCGAGCATTGAATGAAAAACGGCCGCTATACGAGCAGAGACACGACAAAGTGATTTTGCAACATGACAACGCTCGGCCACATGTTGCACAACCGGTGAAAACCTACTTGGAAATGCTTAAATGGGAAGTCCTACCCCACCCGCCGTATTCACCAGATATTGCCTCTTCCGATTATCACTTGTTCCGATTGATGGCACATGGCCTGACTAAGCAGCACTTCCATTCTTATGAAGATGTGAAAAAATGGGTCGACTCAAAAGACGTGTCGTTTTTCTGGAATTCAAATACTGCCAGAAAGATGGGAAAAAGTAGTGGCTAGCGATGGACAATACTTTCAGTGTATATGTTTTTTTATGACATTTTAAAAATAAAGCATTAATTTTCACGAAAATCAGCGAGAACTTATTCAAGGTCCTAATACAACAAGGAGAAGCTACGCAAAATTAAGAAAGCTTTTTTCCGCCTTATGCCCAACTCGTGTGGCCCTAGGGCAGACCTCGGAATTTTTTCATATTTCGGGCTAATTTCAGCCGCGACGCCCACCGCTGTCCTACTCTCACTGGAGCCTTAGCGGCCGAGCCGCCGATCGCTCTGCCTCAGGAGCGTTGCTGAGTAAGAAATACGTATGTAGCGCTTTTGTGTGTGCCAATTTGTTATTAAAATTTGTCCTTCTTTAATATATATTTTTTTTGTAAATAATATAATGTTACATTATTTATGTGTAATATATTGTAGATACACACCCACACATACACATATAATTTTATATCGAATATAATGTGTGTGTGTGTGTGTGTGTGTGTATCTGTCTTGTAATTTTGATAATAGATTTCCACATCACCCATGAGGTACTATTGTAGATGCATTTTTTTTTAAGTGGTTTCCCCTGTAGGCCTATTCCACTAGAAATAAATTAAAATGAATGACATGACTCGGCAGAAAAGCGAAATTCTATATTGTAAGATATATACGAAAGAAAAAAAATTCTAATAATAGAAGAAAAAAATCAACCAATCTTAATGTTTCCTAGATCGTTTACATTAAAGATGGTACATCCACAGAAATTTTAGAAGAACTAGCTCGCATCAACGAAGACAGTGATGCATCGCTCAATGAAGAACGTGTGGCTGTCTTTGTAAAATTTATTTTCAAAAAAAAGCATTCACATAGATATGTAGACCCAAACATGGAGAAAATTCGAAGATCAAAATCTCTAAGACGTGGATAACATGATGGATCTAAAATTTTGAAGAACTCGATCCCTTTTTCTGGACGTGTTTTAAGTGAAAGATCGCATTGCAAATCACACAATTCTGCTTAAAATTCTAAGGTTTGTTTCTCGATTTGTACAGTGAGAGGATTCTCAAAAAGTATCAAATCTTTTCTTAGCGTTTCAAAATCACGGAAACGCGAATCAAATTCGTCTATTATTGAATCAGTTATATTTAGTTGCTTTATGAAGTCACAATGTGTGCCATATTCCTCATAGAGAATCTGGCAAGAAGGAAAAAAATGAAGAATATTATTTTGCAACTGATTTTTTAAAAGTAACAATTTTCTGTGGAAAGAATCGACATGACTGACTACTTGTGAAATAGTTTGATTTGTTTTTTGCAACTTTAAATTTAAAATATTCAAATGATTTGTTATGTCGGTCACTAAAGCAAGTTCACAAAGCGAGTCAAAGTTTTCGAAGAAATATTTAAATTCTTCTTATTTTGCAGGTAATTGTTCTTGCAAGAAAAGAAATATCTCTTTTCTTATTGCAAAAAACTTTTGAAGACATTTTCCTGCACTAAGCCATCGGACTTCACAATACAAAGGTACATCTGTATATGTTGCGTTATGCTCTTCGAGAAAGTGTTGAAACTTTCGATGAGAAAGAAATTTTTGACCACCTTTAATTTGGTTAATAATCTTTGTAATTGTTCGCATTGCTGTGCATAGTTTAACAGCTTTCCCACATAACGTTTCTTGTTGAATTATGCAATGAATTACGGGAAATTTTAAATTTTGCTGCTTTAATTGACCGAAGAATCCGTTTTTCGTGCCTACCATTGCCTTTGCACCATCAGTTACCACAAAAGAACATTTAGGGAAATTAATATCGAACTTGTCCAAAGTTTGGTTCACAGCTTGAAAAATATCTGTGCCCGTTGTTGTACCATATAATGGCACGAAATCCAAGAGCTCTTCGGCATATGAAAAATCATTTTGTACGATTCGAGCAAAAATGCTCAATTGACTCACATGCCGATTGTCAGTGCTCCCGTCAAGACACAATGAGAAATAGATGCAAAATGCTAATAAAGATTTTAATTTTTCTTGTAAACAAGAAGCAATATCATTAATTCGAGTTTTTATAGTTTTATAACTTAGTGGAATGCTAACAGCTTCTTCAAAAGTTATCGAATTTCCAAATGATTCTACCGCTGCGATGAGGCAATCTTTTATAAATGTCCTTTCACCCTTATAGAAATATACTAAGAAATACTGAAAAATTATTAGTGATTAAATATTACCAGTAATTCAGTAATTTTTTGGCCAGTACTTAATTTCTGGTGAATACTGATAATAAAATCACTGTTAAATATTGATAGTAATCAAATACTGAGAATTATTATGCAAAGATGAAAAATGAGAAAATCATAATGTTTACAAAAATATACTTATATTCCTAATTTTCTCATGTCTCATAAACTACTAGATATCGAAGGTTGTCAACACATTCCAAACTTTCACGAATCCTCCTGCGATAATTTCGATCTCAAGCGGTATACCACTGGTCACCCCCATCCATGTCCTGACCGCTTTAAACTGTTGCTTAACCTGACGATCGAGCGCGCACGCGGTGACTCTGATGATTCCAACGATGTTCTTACAATTCATGCTTATATAATGTATCCTTATATTGTTCACAGTATATTATACCCTTATAGAAATGTAATACTGATAAGTAATAATTTGGCCAGTGATAATTACTTATCAGTATTACATTTCTATAAGGGTAACATACCTAGCAAACACCAAATAATATATAATTTATATAGTTATATAATTTTTACTTGTTGTTTATTGGATAATTTGTTGATAGATATTGAAACAATGCAACATTCGATATGCGATGAATATTGATGTAATGTAGTGAACCAGTGATAATTACTTTTACATTTTTAACAAAATGTTAT
>NW_022639505.1:381223-382436 GCF_010583005.1 Odontomachus brunneus | reverse complement strand
TATAGAAATATCATACTAAGAATCATTAATAATTACTTATTTTCAGTATTAAAAATACTGGATAATAAGTAATTATCAATAATTCTTAGTATGATATTTCTATAAGGGATTGATGTAATGTAGTGAACCAGTGATAATTATTTTTACATTTTTAACCAAATGTTATAATGATTAATCCAACAAAAAAAAAATTAAAAAATCCAAGAAAATCCAAATTAAACAAATCGAATTACTAAATTTTGAGAGAAACTTTTAAAAAATATTATTTAAAACAATAGTGTTGTTTCATCAAATGACATGGTTTCCTTGAACGAAATAAAAGTTTTATTTTCATCATTTTAAAAAATGATATTTCGTTTAAGAATATAATATTTTAATGAAATAAAATGAAAAAAACCACAAAATTAAACATTACAAATATTAAATCTAAAGAAAGTATTTTCTCCGAAAAAACGATATAAGAAGTAACAAAAATATGCAATAAGACAAATTAATGATTGCCACTAACGAGTGCTATTTTAAGTACTATTCTAAAAAGTTCTAAGCGTTTTCCGCTAGATGTCTTTAATGATTGCCACTAACGAGTGCTATTCTAAGTATTATTCTAAAAAGTTCTAAGCGTTTTCCGCTAGATGTCTTTAGTGAGCCATATCTCACGATGTATACATCGCATCGGATCATACTATACGGCGATTTAAAGGTGACATTACGCTTCAAAAAAAGTTCTGTGACAGTTTTGTGTTTGGTCAAGCCAGTTGTGTGTACAGCGTTCCAAAATGGAGGTAAAAAAAGAGAAAATTCGATACATTCTTCAGTATCACTACGACCAAGGTGAAAAGGCGGAGCAGGCGGCCAAAAAAATTTGTACTGTTTATGGACCCAATACGATCCGATAGTATCGAATGCAACAGCAAAGCGGTGGTTCCAACGTATCCGTTCTGGTAATATGGACGTCGAAGATGAGGCACGCTCTGGTAGGCCAATCGTCGAAAATGTCGATAAAATCATGGAAATCGTCGAGTCGGACCGGCATGTGAGCACTTATTCCATTGCCCAGGAACTGAAGATTAGCCAGAAAACCGTTTGGAACCATTTGCATAAGGCTGGTCTCAAGAAGAAGCTCGATGTATGGGTGCCACACGAATTGACGCAAAAGAACCTTTTGGACCGAATTGATGCCTGCGATTCTTTGCTGAAACGTAACGAAATCGAC
>NW_022639505.1:380994-381107 GCF_010583005.1 Odontomachus brunneus | reverse complement strand
AAAAAGATCGTGGTTCAATCGCGGTGAGCCGGCCCAAACGATCGCCAAGCCCGGATTAACGGCCAAGAAGGTTTTGTTGTGTGTTTGGTGGGCTTGGAAAGGAATCATCCACA
>NW_022639505.1:380164-380984 GCF_010583005.1 Odontomachus brunneus | reverse complement strand
ATGAGCTGGTCAAGTTTTTTACCAATAGGGACGAGGACTTCTTCAATCGCGGAATTATGAAATTGCCTTCAAAATGGACAAAAGTTATCGAACAAAACGGCGCATATTTGATCGAAATCGGATAATCTTAACTATGTTAATTTCATCGTCGAAATAAAGCGAAAAAACGCTCAGAACTTTTTACTTCACCTAATTTTATTGATGTAAAACATTATTGAATTTGATATACAAGTAACAAAAATAACTAGTAAATAAATAAAATATATTATATTCGTAATATTTTTTTTAAATATTGCTGCAATATTGCTAAAATAATATTGCAAATTAATGTCTGCAAAGTATCTGCAACATTGCACTGCAGTATGCAATCTTGCAACGTTGTAGCAATGTTGCTGCAAGCTTCTGTGCTGTATGGGCATTGCTGAGATTCGAGCCTGAGATCTCTCCCAGGTAGCAGACTTACGTCAAAATGACATCCAAATCTAAGTAAGTTCAGGATAAATAATAACCAAGTAATGATCAAAAATGTCGTGAGAATATCGTCAAAGTGATAGTCTAATGTCACAGATCGATGACGACATTTTAGACGACTTAATGACGTTTTATGACGTCTCTATACGTCAATAATACGTTTTTAAGACGTTATACAGAATCGTCATTAAGATGTCACAAAAAAGACATTTTAAATACGTCGTTATTTAGTCACTTAACGTCATTCGACCAGTTATGACCAGTTTTTTACGTCATTTTGACGTAAGTCTGTTACGTGGGCTGATTCTTGTGTCGTTCACCTTACCTACTGCGTCACTGTCACTTTGAT
>NW_022639505.1:379175-380154 GCF_010583005.1 Odontomachus brunneus | reverse complement strand
AGTTTTTTACGTCATTTTGACGTGAGTCTGTTACTTGGGCTGATTCTTGTGTCGTTCACCTACTGCGTCACTTTGATTGAGAGACGCTTTATATTGTGTACATATAGTATATTCATATACGAAAGCATATGATTTATTTAAAAGAAGAGAATAGATTCTTTTAAAATATATGTTTTAAAAAGTATGTAGAAAGTATATTTAAAAAATATTTACATGTTTTAGAAGTAATTAAAATAAATTACTTTGTAAATTTAAATAGATTTTTTTCTGATAATAAAAGAAACTTTAATTTGAAATATAAAAAAATACTTTTAATATTAGAAAATAATTTATTCAGATTTATAAAATGATTTACTTGTATTTTATTTACTTTTAAAACAAGCAAATATTTATTTAAACAGTTTTTACATTTAAAAACACTAATTTTCTCCTTGTAAAGAAATCATTTGTTTATTCTTATATATATAGATATTTTAAATCAAAGAAATCACTTTTTTTATTTATAAATTCATAATTTTACAGCTTATTTTACAAGTTTATAAAAATATTTCTTTATATTTATTATATATTTTCTAAAATTTAACAAATATTTTTTTAAGTTAAGAAATTATATGTAACAAAATATATTTCTTTCATTTAAAGAATTTTTTTCTAATGTACATTACCAATTTAAATTTCGATTTTCTTATTTCTTTATTAATTTAATAATTATAAATAATTATATTTATTTTTTTCATGTGCAATATTTATAGAAATATTTACAAAATATTAATTTTTTGTTTACAATAAATATTATGGAAAATATATAGATATTTAGATATTTCTATATTTTAATAATATTTTGAATATAGATTTTCATAATTTATCAATATTAAGTAATCAATATATATATATATAATTTATCAATATTAATTAATCAATATATATATATATATATATATATATATATATATATATATATATATATATATATATATAT
>NW_022639505.1:375495-378918 GCF_010583005.1 Odontomachus brunneus | reverse complement strand
ATTTCATCACTTAGCAAAGTATTATATATTAGTATTTAAATATTGACAATGTCCTGCGTAAATATTTTATCACTGGACGAAGTATTACACATCAATATTTAAGTATTGAAATGAATCATAAGGTAGGATTTGTAACATTAAATATTGAAATACTTGAGTACTAAAAGCTGTATTTGAATCACAGAATATTTCTAAATACTGTACTTTTAATACTGAAAATAAGTAATTAATCAGTAATTCTTAGTATGATATTTTTATAAGGGCAGTAACGGCTTGGAATGCTTCGCAATTAGATTCGATATAGTACATGATACGGTGAGAGCTTTTTTTGAAGATATAGCATTAACGATAGAAGTCAAACTACTACCTCCTTGATAAATTAATTTTAATCCTTCAATTAAATTGTTTTTCTCCTCGTCTATATATTGTGAATACTCTTTGGAATGTTTAATATTATAATGTCTGTGAAGAATATATTTTTTAACAATGGATGGCTGATAACCACACAGAAGACAGGTGGTTTTATTATAAATATCTGCAAAAAAGATTTCTTCCCACATCTTATCTTAATCTTAGTGCATTTCTCTATTTACTATCCATGCTTAGAAGAAAAATAGGATAGCATAAGCAAGGGAAGAAAAATAATATTAAATTGTATAATGTATTCCACACACACGCACATGCACCACAAACACACATGCACCACAAACACATAAACACTTCACTTTGCTTAGGATCACAAGTTAATTCACACTTACATTTAGCACTGCCGTAATTTGTATTATCAAAGCACTCTATCACTAATTAAACTAATAGCTCTTTTTAAGGTATTAATATCCAAATCTCAGTAAGCTCGCCTGTGCGTTAAAGTGAGACCTTTAACGCGCAACCGTGTCTTTAAATTTCACGCAATCAGACGTGATCGTCTGTTACTAATTGATGTTAAATTGTTTTCTATCCTCCACTATTTCGTAACGGTACGTAGTCAGAAGCCAGACGTTCGCTTTCAAGGACTCGCGTAAGCTTACTAAGATTTGGATATTAATCCAAATTATTAAGAATGTACTGTAAACAAGCCTTAGCGCGCACTCAGTGCACACTAGTGCAAGCTATCGAATTCGCTAATAGACAGTATTTATATAACGTTAGACCGTTACATATTTAATATCTTACGCAGTTTTAATTGATATAAAGAATGGCATAATAATGACAACAACAACAGCAAACAGTTATGTAGAAATTACTCTTCACAATGCAGAAAGTGGAGAAGAATTTTATATGACACTGTCTCGAGTTGATGCTTTCAAAACACAAAACGGTAAGTTGTTATTGTCGTCAAACTTTTTTTTTATTTGATCACTTTGGTTAATTTGGAATGAATCTGTTAACCATTTTATCTATTATCTGTAATAATCCATTGCATCTATATATGTGTGTGTGTTCCTCACTTTAAAATAATTTTTCATTGACTTTAAATAAAATGTAGATGTGTTGAAAAGTTTACAATTATAATGCTATTTTTAATTATAATCATAATGTTGTTTTTAATTTTAAAGTGTCTGCTTTTTACTCTATAATTGCATTCATTTTCTTCTCTTCCTGCTTCACTAAAATGTTACAATTAATTATTTGTAGATATGGCTTTTGCAACAACTTTATTAAACGTTGCACGTCAGAAATGCACGAGCACTGTTGCATGTTTTAATGAGAATCTTATTAATATTGTTCATAGTTACGGTCCTATTTATACATCAGTTGTTTAATATGTATATAAAATAATATGTTCCCGGAAAATTGGCTTATTTATTATATCGCTTTCTCTTTAATTTCGGTTGCTAAGCAACTGTAGCGTAGAGTTTGCGTTGTTAGCGCGATAGTGAGTTCCGCGAACATACTCCTTGTGGACTTTGTAGAGTAGGGTCCTTGACCGTGATGGAGGAGTGCCCCGGAAGGAATGCTAAAGCGGTGCCCGGGGCACTTCATCCGATAAAGTCGATGGCGGGACACTCCAGGGGTTTTAGCCGGCAGGAGTCCGGCACAAACCGTATCCTTTCCCAGAGGACGTGGATATCCATCAGGATTTTTCCTGGGTTACCAAAAAAAAAAAAAATTCTTTGGTAGATATATGTTTAACCCTTCGTATATACACTTATTTTTCAACTTCGCATACACACTGGGGTGGTTTCCATAGAAATTTTCAAACAGCTGTATTTTTTTAAATATTGTTGCATGTGTGAAAGTGTTGCATGTGTGAAGTTTACGGCGTTGCGAAACATGCAGCGGGTCCTGAGTGGTCTTCTTGGTGACGGTCCCTAAGGAGCGGTTGTCTACAACAGCTGAGAATAGAGAGTGAGAGATTGTAGAAGATAGACGTGTTTCTCTGATGAGAATCTTATTCTTTCTGGTTTCACAGTTTGACAGTTTGTCATTAAAGCTCTCTGTTTCTACAACGTGTTTATTCATTTCCTCGAGTTCGCGGAAACAGTCGCGAGTGTAACATTTTGGGGGCTCGTCCGGAATCCGATTGTTCGTAATCCGACGGTCAGGGATCCGCTGTCCGACGGAACGCGATCGCGATTATAAACGTTTTGGGAGTAAAGTGAAAAAAGACAATTGGTGTTAAAAATATGGCAACGGCACACTCTCCGAGGAGGACTCGTGCTCAGACTCCGACGGCTGCGACATTGGACTCCGATATCGTGCTATGCTCCAGGAGCTGCAGCAGCTATGAGAGGAGCGGCGGCAGGACCAGCAATTCCGGTCAAGAGCAGCAACAATTCCGAAGTGAGATGCAGGATCATCTTGTGGAGCGCGACAATGCCTTCAGACGTTTCAAGGAAAGAATAAACATACAGATGAGTACTTCCAATAATATTTCCGCGAACAACGCTCTGACCGATACGGTGCACGCGAGATTCGTAGACGCGAGTGCTAACGCAAATGAAAATCGGGTCGCAACTGGATTTAAGTTAAGTGATACGTTTGACGGGACTTTATCGCTACGCGAGTTTCTTACTCAATTTAGTTTGGTTTCACGCGCGAATGGGTGGAATGAGTACATAAAGACATTAGCATTGGTGTCGTGTCTTCGGGGAAAGGCGCGTTCGGTTTAAGTAAAATCGTAAAGTAAAAGCGTATAAGGAAAATCAAAGTTAGCATATAGTCCTTATCAGACCGCAAAAGAATAACGAGGAAGATTATTTGAGTTTAAAAAAAAATACGAGCTCTGATGTGTCAGATGTGAATATAGTCTAAATTCTAATGGGAGTTAGTTCTTTTCACAAGAAGGTTGATTAGGTTTTTTTTTTTGATTTCTTAATTGTTGGTTCTTTGAATTCATTAGAAATCGTATCTTTTTATTCAATTGGATTGATCCGGTTTCACATTCAAAGCTTAGGTAATTTGTACATTCGTGTTTGCTCT
>NW_022639505.1:354629-375485 GCF_010583005.1 Odontomachus brunneus | reverse complement strand
ATTGATCCGGTTTCACATTCAGAGCTTGGGTAATTTGTACATTCGTGTTTGCTCTTTTGTGTTTTCCAGTCTTGAGTAAAAGAATTAACATGTTTGATTTGTGCTGTGTTAATGATAGCGACTTTCCGAGAGTAGATACGTGCTTCTGTCTTTTGTTTGTTTTAGAAAAAGATTTGCTATTGGTTCCATCGAAAGAAGTTATCTTGGAAGTTTTGTTTGGATTGACAGAGAAGATCGCTTTCTTCACGGTTTTTGACCGTGGTTTTTCCGTGGAGCTGAGGGCAAATGCCAAAGCGAGGATTTGGGGTGTTCTTGTAAAAGAACGTTTGGGTCCACGGGTTTTATCCCCCCCCTCCCCTTTATCCGAAGACAGGAGGCGTAAAGAAGACTGACCGGGACCTGGAAGGACGGTGCTCACAGGATCTGATGCAGTAGCATAGATTGGAGCAAGAGACCGTTTTGGTGTCCAGAGCTCAACATCGGAACTATAGTAGAAAATTGACTGGGACCTGGAAAAACGGTGCCCACAGGATCTTATGCAGCAGGATGGATTGGGGCAGGATACCGTTTTGGTGCCCAGAGGTCAACATCGGAACTATAGTAGAAAATTGACTGGGACCTGGAAAAACGGTGCCCACAGGATCTTATGCAGCAGGATGGATTGGGGCAGGATACCGTTTTGGTGCCCAGAGGTCAACATCGGAACTATAGTAGAAAATTGACTGGGACCTGGAAAAACGGTGCCCACAGGATCTTATGCAGCAGGATGGATTGGGGCAGGATACCGTTTTGGTGCCCAGAGGTCAACATCGGAACTATAGTAGAAAATTGACTGGGACCTGGAAAAACGGTGCCCACAGGATCTTATGCAGCAGGATGGATTGGGGCAGGATACCGTTTTGGTGCCCAGAGGTCAACATCGCTACTATAGAAGATGATTGGTTGGAACCTTGAAGGACGGTGTTCACAGGGTCTAAAGCAGCAGCTTAGACTGGGATACGAAACCGTTTTGATTCCTAAATTGTTGGGACGACAATTTTGAGGAGGGAGAGCAGTGTTGCATGTGTGAAAGTGTTGCATGTGTGAAGTTTGCGGCGTTGCGAAACATGCAGCTGGTCCTGAGCGGTCCTCTTGGTGACGGTCGCTAAGGAGCGGTTGTCTACAACAGCTGAGAGTAGAGAGTGAGAGATTGTAAAAGATAGACGTGTTTCTCTGATGAGAATCTTATTCTTTCTGTTTTCACAGTTTGACAGTTTGTCATTAAAGCTCTCTGTTTCTACAACTTGTTTATTCATTTCCTCGAGTTCGCGGAAACAATCGCGAGTGTAACAATATTTATGCTAAAATTCTGAAAAAATTCATGAATTAACTTTAATCTTTATAGAAAGTATTTACATACATTTAGTATTAAAATTTAATAAATTTAATTTAATTATTTCATATTAAAAAATATTATTATATTTCGCGATTTAAAAAAAAGTAAGTTTTTACAAAAAAATGTGTAACTTGTAATTCTTATTATTTTTAAATAAAAATTTAGTATTTTATTGTTGAAATGTTTATCTTTAAAGAAAAAATTGTCTTGTAAGTCATCTTTGAAAAAAAGTATATTTATTTTGAATATCAAAGTTCCATTATTTTCACTTCAAACGACTACCAGAAGCTAACTAATGGTTATTTTGCTATCAGAGTGGAATTAGAGTATAGTTAAGACCCCAAACTACAATTAGATGGCGACACTTGTTCCAATTATTACAATACTTGAAAGGTATAGAGCGCTGAATTTTAGTTATAGGTGGTAACTACCCAGTATATATACGAAGAGTTAAACGAGTTTACCATTGCTCTCCCACATAGCAGAAATGTCTTAAACTTAAATGTCTTATGCTTATAGTCAGAAATGTCTACTTGTATTATGACCAAGTATACGAATTATAAAAAAAATAAAATTATTCAGATTCACAAAAAAACGACGCGTCCGGGTTGCAATAACAATTTCAATGTTACCTACAAGTATTCCATAATCTTGCTGTGGAATGAAAAATGTTTTAGAATTCTCTGATATATCTTGATGTCACCCGAGCACACCAAGTTTTTTTTGTGAATCTGAATAATTTTATTTTTTTTTATAATTCGTATAATTCGTATAATTCGTATTTATAATTCGTTGGTCATTTCATAATACTAGTTTGAGATTTGGAATACAATACAAATGTAGAAAGTAATGCTGTTAATGACTAATAGTGACAAGTTACATTTACTAATGGATCAGGCCCACAACAGAAATGTCCCGAATACATCACATAGATATTACAAAGATATCTCAATATCTGTAGGATATTCCTATTATATATTCGGAATATTTCTACTATGTGGGAGGACAAACTCGTTTAAACATATACCTAACACAGAATGATGTAACATATAAAAAATAGGTATATGACAAAGTCTAATAACAAATAAAGTGATTAGAAAAATGATATAATGATATGTTATAATTAATCATATTCAAAAA
Organism: Odontomachus brunneus; assembly: GCF_010583005.1. NCBI lineage: Eukaryota > Metazoa > Arthropoda > Insecta > Hymenoptera > Formicidae > Odontomachus > Odontomachus brunneus. The sequence continues at coordinate 372,970 of NW_022639505.1, read as the reverse complement.
AATTTTGGCCCAAATTTCATTCTTAATATTATCACAGAGTCTTCGTCTGGTTGAGACGGATTGCAGAACAGAAACTCGATTTTCTCTGTTAAAGTATTTATTTATACAGATAGTCTAAGTATAACTGAATGGAAGAACCAATGAATAGAACCAAACAATGAATAGAACGCAACGATTAATAATGAGAACAAAAAGAACGAAGAAGGACTAAACTTGTGCACACCTCGTAGTCGTCAACCAAGTACACATATATGCACACACAGTGGTGCTGTCCGCACGTGTTCCCGCCATAGACATAATATATCTAGACCGAGCATTGAGGAATGGAGGTAAGCGGCACGTAGAAAAGGATGCATTGCGTTTTGAGACCCTGCATTCTCTCTCATTCGTGCATCTCTGTAATATAACCTTTCTTACATATACGCTTATACACATGCGCGAATGAGAGAGAACGCAGGATCTCAAAACGCAATGCATCCTTCTCTACGCTCTTACCGCCTCAAATAAAGGCAAACGCTCGGTCTAGATATGTTATGGTCGGTATTCATAGTCCGATTTTATATTTAAGATTATCTTAAGTATTGTCTTAAGATGTCATGAACCAGTCACAGAGCCGTATTCACATCTTAAGACATTACTTAAGACGGTCTTGAAATAAGATTCGACAATGAATACCGGCCTATGTCTATAGTTCCCGCATGAACATAAGCGCCATCACTCGGCACGCGGGATGAACAGCAAGCACGAACGCTCTAACATACTCATAAAGTTCAAAAAACTAATTTTTAACACTCTCGTTTCTTGAGAGCTTCTGTATTTTCTTACATATACCTAGCTTTGAACGAAATTATGTAATAAATCTCTACTTAAAACTTTTGTCAAATATGCGCGAGCTGATCCTTACTGGGCACGTATTCTATATTAATCTCTTTCTTGGCATACATTTCACGCACAAAATGATAACGAATATCAACGTGTTTGCTCCTCTTATGAAATTCAGGATTTCTTATTAATTTTATTACACTTTGATTGTCCACATTAATAGTGACAGGATCGTTCCATTGATATTCGATGTCACTTGACAATTGTTTGATCCACAAACTTTCTTTGACAGATTCACATGCTGCAATATACTCCGCTTCTATCGTACTGAGTGACACAGTTCTCTGACAAAGAGAGCCTCATGTTATTGTTCCATTTGCCATTGTAAATACGTACCCGCTCGTAGAACGCCGCGTATCAATATCTCCGGCGAAATCTGCGTCTGAGTATCTTTGCAGACACAGTTTTTCGTTCGTATCATTATATAAAATGTCCATATCAATATTACCTTTTAGATATCGCAAAACATTCTTTACCGCTTGTCAGTGACGCTTGTCGTAATTGCATATAAATCGACTTACATAATTAATTATGAAAGCAATATCAAGTCGTGTTACATTTGCAAAGAACATCAAACTACCAATTTAATGTCTATATGGTATGTTTTTCTTAGACGTATCTATCTCTTTCGTTGAAGATAAATATAAACTTACATCTGCCGGAGTCTCTTTTATACTCGCATCTAACATATTAAAATATCGAAAGACACGCTTTGTATAAGACGATTGATGTATAAATATTGTTTTCGCACTTGATCTTCTAATGATTTCTATGCCTACAAAATAATTACTATCACCTTCAGTAATCTCAAAATTCGACCTTAGCTCTGTAAGTATTTTATTTAAAATTTGCTTTGACGTCGCTAAAATTAACCCATCATCAACATAAATAATTAAATAAACTCTATCTGCTTCAATTCTGCGTTTAATAAATGCATGGGTCTGCCTTGCTTGGTATAAAGTTAAAACGTTTTAAAAGCGAATTGAACTTACGATTCCATACTCGCGACGCCTATTTCAGTCCATATAGAGATTTTCGTAGTCTACACACTTTACCTTCTGACGATGCTTTTACTCCATTTGGAATCTTCATTAGAGAGATCTCTTCTAAAATACTCTTGTTTTAATAAATTCTTATTTATTACAACATAATTGTAACCAAAGTACTCGGTTTGTATTTCTATAATAATTCTTGATTAATTGCATTCTTTTTTCGGCAAAATAAGCAGCATATTTCATGATATCATTCTCAATAAAGGACATCGCGCTGCTATCTGTGGTAACATTACTGTTCCAGCACTGTACGTTTTGCTGCACTGGGTCAATCGCGCGGTTAGATTAGATTAGAATAGGATACGTAATAATTTTATAAGACAGCAAAAATAGTTCTAAAATTGAAACCGCAACAAGTTTCTATGATAAAAAGATATTAAAAGAAAGAAAACGATAGAAACCAATGGGATTTGTAGGGAACCTAATTGTTTCTTATTGTTATTTATCGTTCCCTGTTAGAAGAGTATTCCATTATTTTAATATAATAGAAATCCTATAGAGACTTACAAGGGGAGGACCAGTGACTCACCCTGGGATTTCGACCCTAATTTTTTTAATTATTCTGGAGATGGAGAAAAAAGATACGTGTCCCGGCGTTTGATAGAATAGGCCTTAGTTTCGGAGTAATAAATTTGTGAAAATTGACCATATCTGAAGCGCACCGCGGCGCGCCATATGAGCCTTCCCGGTAAGTATACTTCCAACTAGTGCAGTTGGCTTCGTGAGTTAGGTGCTTGCTTCATAATTCGTAAGATCCAAGTTCGTTCACGGAGGTGAGCAATAATTTTTTTTTAATAAGTGTTTTTATTTATTTTTACTTATTTTGATGATATTGATATAGTATGCAAATTTTTGAAATAGAAAATTTAATTTAATATCACATTCTAAACATTAATTTAAATTTAATTTTAAGGGAATTTTAATTCAAGTAATAATATTTGAAATAATAAATAAATAATAATAATAATATATGTTATTTGTAATGGATAACATATAAAGGCAATGTATCTAAATTTTCAAATTGTTTAAATTTAAAATTTAAATGAAAATAATATTAACAGTATTTTAAATTTCTAGTTTTTAAAATATTTAATCGTAAAAGAAGAAGAATAAACAAACATCTGAAATGTAAATGTAAATATTTTTATTACAAAATTCAATTATTTAAGTATTGCAGATTTATTACAAAATTAAATTATTTCGATGCAGAACAATTACTTGGATGATAAACATAAAAACATTTAAAGCATATAAATTTTCTACAGTTTGCACAATGAATAAATGAAGGAGTATCACATATATATTTATTTTTCCGTAAGTCCGGGGGGAAACATATTTCGTTGACGTTTTGAAACACATTTCTTTCAGGAATTAATTTCGATGCAAACCAAGCGTACTTGATCATATCTGTAAAAGCTCCCGATGATAATTGTGAATGAATTAAAGAATGAATCTTTATTGCGTCTTCTCGCGAAGAGAGCTGCCGGTTTTGTTGTAAAACTTGAACAGAATTTTGAATTCTTTGGATGAAGTTTTTCACTTGTCGAAAAAAGTACACATCGCATGGTTGGCAGTACGGCGTGCAATGAGGTGGAATAATTTCCACTGTTGAACTACAATTTCCGTCGTCGTCGGTAAAAACACTATTAAAATGTGCTGGATCCGTTTGCCCTCCCCACGAGTCCAAGATGAGCAGGAATTCGTTGTCGTTGCTATATGGTTTGATAATGTTTACGACGAATTGGCTAAAGTGATCTTTTGTTAATTTACCTGATTTCGAGGCGGTGACATGTATATTGCCACAGCAATAACAATTCCGATAACTTGTCGATTGTAGCCGAGACACGAGGACCAAACACCCCTTTCGGTTCTTGCATGCACAGGAACACTTTTGGTAGCGGTTTTCCTGAGGCAGTTATCGCATACTGTGCCGTATAACTGTGGGTGATTTTGTTGAAATCTCCGAGAAAAACTTCAGTGCTTTTTTCGCCTTTAATAGATAAAATTCTTCACACATCGATGTATCGATTCGGTACTCACAGCCGGTTTGGTCGGTGTTGATTACATAATCTCTGTCAAATTTTAAAATTTGCTTAGCTATGCGCTTTTGAAATTTTTTTGCTTCTTTTAATATATTTGGAATATCCAAAGCATTTTTTGATTTAATATATCGCGTGATTTTCCTTTGTCGAATCTGAAAAGTCTGTTTAAATCTAATTGCCTATGTGTAAGACGCTACACAATTAAGGCTTTCAAATTGTACCGCTGCTTGGGAAGCCCATTGTTGCAGCATCCGCGTTGTCACTGGTTTTTTCTGTTCCCTGGCTTCGCGAAAACGATCAACGGTCCATTTGTTAATAGCCTCGTATTTTTCTTTAATGTCACCACCTTGCTCGATTTCTGCACGCTATCATTTCAAATCACTTTTACGTTGAAGAGCGCTTCCTCCACGTTTATGAATTGTTTATATACTCCATTTGGGGTGTTCTCTTACCATATTCAGAATTTTTATCTTTGTTTCCAATAGTATGTAACCAGTAATCTTACGCTCCTTGCATTGCGGCTCATACTCTTTCTCGGATTCTGATTGTGAAGCAATGGACGTACTAGACGAACAAGTGGAAACCGTTTTCTCCGGTGATGAATCAGTTCGTGGTTCTTCTTCTTTTTCACGTTCTTGCAAAGTTTCTTCCTCTGGCAAAGAAGGGCATAGTCGTCGTATCAAAATCGTAAATCAAAATCTTTGAGAACCTCGATAATGGCTTCGGTTATTTTTTTCTCCAGTAGTTTTGCTTTTAAACTTGTCACAACTTTACTTGGAGATTCTTCAGCGATTTTTAAGGACTCTAACATTTCACAACAAACTTTTAAACCGTCTGTAATGTCTTGTTTAATATAAGATGCCATAAACGGAAGATCTTCTTGTCCAATATCAGAGTCGATCGTCGCTCCACTTGTTGATGGTTGAAAAATATTTTCTTTTTCTGCCATTGTTACAACTTTTCACGTCGAGAACTTTTTCGATCGAGAAATATCTGCGCATCTAGCTGCGGATGTTTGCAAGGACAGAGTGGCTGGGGCAGATGCCAACAGGTCACCACCTAACTATAACCGTAACTTTCTAAAAGTTTTCATTGTTGCCATACCTAAAGATGCAGTTACATGCAATCGTCGAGCGTCAAGCGTCGAGTTGCGCAGAGGTTATTACGCAGCTTCTTGACACTAAAGCCATAGGCGTACTTACATGGGCGCATCGAGCGTAAAGCGTCAAGGCCAATTTTATTGAGGAAATGTTCCGATATTTATTACCAATACTGAAAATCTATACTTAATGTTCCATACATAGAATATTGAAATATATCTTTTATAAACTTTCAATTATTATATTTTAAAAAATTTTTGTACATCAAACATAACCTCCCTTATTTACAACATAACCTCCTTTATTTACTCTTGTAGCGTCAAGAAGCTGGAATCTGCAAGTCCAGATTCCAGCGAAGAAGCTGCGCAATAACCTTCTGCGCAACTCGATGCTCGACGCTCGACGTTTGCAAGTAACTGCACCTTAACAGTCGTCACTACGTAACGGGGCCTCACAATGACAAAACATGAAAGAATTTCGGCTTTACAACCGACTACATACCTGCAAGGGGATTAAAAACCTCTTGTTCATTTACCATTTTGTATCTGCTTCTTTTATCGGTTTTAAATTTAAACAATTTGAAAATTTAGATACATTGTTTTTATATGTTATCCATTACAAATAACTTATATATTATTATTATTACTTATTTATTATTTCAAATATTATTACTTGAATTAAAATTCCCTTAAAATTAAATTTAAATTAATGTTTAGAATATGATATTAAATTAAATTTTCTATTTCAAAAATTTGCATTCTCAAAGACGCTCCTCGGTCAGGGAGGCCTATCGAGGTTGATGACGACAAAATAAAGGCATTAATCGAGTCAAACCCACGTTACACAACAAGAGAGGTTGCAGAAATATTGAACATCCATCATTTAAGCGTTCACGACCATTTGAAGAAACTGGAATACGTAAGTAAGCTCGATATTTGGGTTCCTCATGAACTCAAAGAAGTTCATTTGACGGTGCGTATAAACATCTGCGATATTAAACGTGAGGAAAACAATCCTTTTTTGAAGCGACTGATAACTGGTGATGAGAAATGGATACGTTTACAACAATGTGGTGTGCAAACGGTTTTGGTCCCGACGTGATGATTTGCCTCAAACGACATCGAAAGCAAACATTCATCAGAGGAAGGTTATGCTCTCAGCGTGATAGGATTTTAAAGATGTTGTGTTTTTTGAGCTTCTACCAAGGAACCAAACAATCAATTCGAATGTGTACTGTCGGCAATTGGACAGTTTGAACGAATCCATTATCCAGAAACGTCCAGAGCTCGTTAATCGTAAAGGAGTTGTATTCCATCACGACAACGCGAGACCATACATAAGTTTGATCACCCGCCAAAAATTATTGGAGCTTGGATGGGATGTGTTGCCACACCTACAATACTCACCTTGCGCCGTCAGACACCCACTTGTTTCGCTCTATTCAAAACTCCTTACGTGGTATAACGTTCAATTCACATGAGGCTATAAATTAGCACTTTGTTCAATTTTTCGCCGATAAAGACAGATCCTTCTATGAACGAGGAATTATGAAGCTCACTGAAATGGCAAAAGGTTATCGAACAAAACGGACAATATATCATTGATTGATCTTTGTTCTTTATATAAAGAAATGAACTTTGAAAAACATAGAAAAAATACGTCATAACTTTTCCGACAACCCAATACATAACATAAATATTGTTTTAACATGTTTCCACATTTTTAATTGATTTGACTAAATTTTTATTATGAATCATACTTGTTTCATTTGTCACCGCGGTTTCTTTCGTCATCGCGGATTAATTCGTTATCGAGCGCAATGATTTAAAAAATTTGAAGGTTTTAGCCGTCGCTCGTTGTTTGTTAAAAAGTTATTAATAAAGAAAGTTGTATGAATGTAACGTAATTTTTCAAAACAGTTCTATAAAATACACACTTTTCCTTTCACTTTTGTGAGAAATTCTTACTCCTTAGCTTAACTACAACAGACTTGGCCCGTCGCGGTGCGGGAGGTCTGGGGGGCTACGCCCTCCCAGTTACACAGCTAGAGCTGGCGGACGACCGGCGGGCCACCGCAGGGGCAGGCCGCCGAATGCGGCGGCGACGGGTCAGGGTGACCCGGGGCCCGTGAGACGGGCGGCCCATATCCCACCGCGGGAGATGGAGATGGCCCCGGCCTGACTATCAGACCGGAGTCGCGGCGCCGGCAGACCATCTGGCCGGCGCCGAGGGGGGCTAGAGCGGCTTTGCTCCGGCCCCCCTCCCCTACGGGTCGCTGGGGGGGGGGCACACCCCTCCGGCAAAGCGACTCGGGAGGGAGGCGGAGTGGTGTTGGATCACACCACGCCGCTATAACGGGATGGATGATGGCCGGGAGTGGACTCGTCCACCCCGGCCCGGGAGGTGTCCTTCGGACAGGCGGAGGGGGTGTCCCGCGGAAGTAATGCGCAAGTAGTTCCCGCGGGCCCCCTGACGACCGCCGAGGACAGATCCACTAGGGGTTTTAGTGGGTAGGGCCCCCGCCGACTTTCTCGGCGGGGGAGGAGTCCCACATAACCCGCGGTCTCCCCTCCGGAGACCCCGGGTATGCGTAATGCATTTCCCCTGGTTTAAAAAAAAAAAAAAGTTACACAGCTAGAGACAAGCATCTTTTTTATTAATATCTCGGAAACTATAAGCGATCGCCATATAGCTATGTTTATATTATTGAAATATAGTAAAAAATAAAAGAGGTGTCTGTCCTTAGCCGTGTAACTGGGGGACTACCCCAGAGCCCCCACACAACGGCAAGGTGGGCGTAAAACTGTTGTACTTTAGCTAAAGTTACTTAACTTAAAGTTTAACAATCGCAAATTGAAATGGAGGTGCTGCAAACCCCGAAAAATTACGTAGGAAAAAATAATTAAAAACATTGAAAGGTTACGTACTTTTCGGCTCTCCCATTTGATTATCAATGTTGGGATAACAACAAAGATGTTTATCCAGATTGCAGTAAAAAAATATCAAAATTCGGAAAAGTCCTCATTCTATATAATTACCCTCGATCTCTCTCTTAGCTAATGCCAACTCTTTCTCAATAAGCTTTTTCTCTTTTCGATATTCTTCATTCTTTCTTCGAAACATATCCGCAATCATAGAGTCTATCGTTATGGCACTCACTGGTTCAGCAGCTCCTCCTACTGCTGCGTCTGCATTCTCCATTTTTCAGAACCGCTCTCAACATTAACTTTTTCCGCCGCCATTGTCAATTCACTGTTGTTATCCGCGGTTCGCAATTGAATTAAAGCTCTGTTTTAGACCTAGCTGTCGAAAGTTTCTCAAAAACGGTAAGCGTTTAAGCTACAATGTTATCTATTTGTGTTATATAATAATTTTATATACAAATATATAAATTAGTATAATAATTATAATTATAATTAGTACAATAAGTAGTATAATAACTATTATAATATGAAAAGACCATGATTTTGATCTGACAAGGAGATGCCACAACCTGCTAAATCGATTTCTGAACGAGACGTAGCACGTTCGCTAGCTGAGATGTTAAACATAAACATTCTAATTGGGGTTTGTGCCAATGAGCCTTTGTTTGTGAGAAATTACTGTATAAAGTTTGGGTTGTGGGACTGTATCCCGGATATAGCTAAAAATGCGACTGTCTTTCAGTGAGGTGGTACCGCCGAGCAAATTGAGGCTCTCGCTAGTAGTGGCGAAATCCATGCTGCCACTTGACAGCGAAATTTATTTAACCAAAATCATTCACACTCGATTAACCGGTCAAGCTCGACGTTCGGTACAAGATCAGGATTTTACGCGAATTAACCAGTTAACATCATATTTAAAAAGCATTTTCAGACCCACCAAAAGCTTTTACGAACTGCAAGCATACTTAATCAACTAACAGGCGAACAAATAGTACCCTACGCCAATCGTATAAAAGCAATCGGGAAACGCATCCTAGAAGCCTATCGTGCCACTGTTAGCGGACCCATGAGTGAATCAATCAGAACATCACTAGAAAAGGAAATGTGCAATAGTTTTATCAGAGGATTAGTGAACGCTAAAAATGATGGATGTTCAATGTTTCTGCAACCTCTCTTGTCGTGTAACGTGGGTTTGACTCGATTAATGCCTTTATTTTGTCGTCATCAACCTCGATAGGTCTCCCTGACCGAGGAGCGTCTTTGAGTATGCAAATTTTTGAAATAGAAAATTTAATTTAATTAGTGCGGAGATAGAACAAAGAATCTCTCGAAATCTAGACATAGCGGGCACGGTAAACGAAGCATTAAGAATAGAGAGGGAATTACGTGCGATTAACAAATTGCGTGGTACACCAAATCCACTCATTGTCGCTAATTTACAAACCTGCCAGATATGTAAAACTTCCGGTCACACGGATAATTGTCAATTATTGCGAAACTCCAACTTGGGTAACAAAATTCTAATTTGTCAACTCTGTAAAAAACGGGGCCATAGCGCAGACAAATGCAGATGGAGAGACCTCGCTAGTAAAACTTGTGTTGAAAGGAGATTATAACCGAAATTCTTTAATCCGACAGAAAGAAATAAAATTGAATAAAGAAAGTTGCGTTTCCACAATCCAAATAAGTTTAAACGATAGTAATTGTTACGAAATTTTCATGCTTGATACAGGATCAGGACCTAATTTAATCAAGGAAAGTAGAATTCCAAAGAAGCAAATAATAAAGCCGAATCACATACTAAAGTTAAATGGTATTAATGAACATTCCGTATATACTTTAGGGGAAATAATCATAACAATTTTAGGCGTACCCGTTAACTTTCATATTGTTTCCGACAATTTTCCAATTCAATCAAGCGGAATTTTAGACAACGATTTTTTCCAACAAACCGGAACAAAAATTGATTTTTCTAAAGAGTATTTAGACGTTTTGAATTCAAAGATCCCTTTTTATTCTCCGGAATCTATAATAATTCCTGCGCGTTCAAAGGCATTGTTCTACGTGCGTATCGGAAACCCGCATATCAAAGAAGGATATCTACCTAAGATAACCATGGGCAAAGGTGTAGATATGATAACGAATAAACTGATAAAAAATATGGACGGCAAGGCTTATACAGAAGTAATAAATTCTCTGGATATTGAAGTAGAATTCCCGTACCCACCTTTAATATACGAGCCGCGAATTCCAAGGACTATGAGGTCGGAAATGTTTTGAAGAATAATAGTGATAAAGCAACTAATTCAGACCGCAAGGAAAAAGGAACTCAGGCCTTCATATCGCAAGGTATCCTAGAAAAAGGGGACGATTTCCAGATTCCCCAATCTTCGAAAGATAACTTAAACGACGAAATCAATCAACAGGTTCACGCAATACGCAGTGCGAATGATTCACGGATTCCTCTCAGTAAACGTTTAGGGAAGTCGCAAGAAAGTTTAGATAAAGCCTCTAAAAAATTTTCTCAATCTTTCTATCCAAACCTAGACGCTCCCGTCCAAGGGGATAGTTTCCAGTTTTCCCGTCCAGAGGAGCTATCGGGTACTAAATCGAAGGGAGAATTTTTTGCGGAATATCATAGATCTAAAGTAAATTCGACCAAACATCCTGAAGGAATTTCTTATCCAAGCCTTGACGTTTTAAATCAAAGAGACGATTTCCAGATTCCCCATGATTCCTAAAATAATATTCAGTGCAAAATCCGAGAGGAAAGTTTCCAAACCTCTCTAAACCAAAGGGATACGTTTCCTATTCCCCAAGATCCTTCGAACCAGATAAGTAAAGGATTAGAAACAATGTCCAAAGCCTCATGTGAAGATTCAAAGTTAAGAAATCAAAATAATGACTCACGGAATTATTGCAAAATTTTGAGTGAAAGGTTAATTGAAAATTCGGAGGAAAGTTTCCAACCTCCTCATCCTGATTCGAGAAATTCTAATCTAGGGGTCGATTTCCAGTTACCCCACTTATTCTATAAAGAAAACGCAGATAAAAAACAGGAAAAAAATTTGCAAATCTCTATTAAATCAATGAAACAAGAATTGATAGGAAAAAGTATAAATATCGAAAAGTCTTCTTAAAAAATCTTAAAAAATCTTAAAAAGTCCTCCGAAAATCTTAAAAAAAGTTAATGAATTAGATTATCGAGAGCAGAATTTTATACATGCTACAGAAAAGATTACAAAAAAAGAAAACAAGACTCGAGAAGAAATACATAAGTCCTCGTATGAGAACAATAGGACACACAGAATAAAAAAAGACAAGGAAAATAAAATTCACAATTTCGAAGACAATATAAATTTTGCCAAAAGGGTAGATAATGCTCCAGTTGTTGATCTCCAAATTTCTCCTAACCATAATAATTTTTTACAGCCTAACAGTCCGGAGAACATAAAAGATATTAAATCTAATCAATATGTCAAGTTGCATGTCGCTTCGTTTTCAGATTCATCGATCACCAGTGTCTCTAGACAAAACTGTGACGTAACTTTTGACTTAGACAAAGAAACAAGACCACATGACTCCGGAAAAACACTTATTATCGAACCTGACAAAAGCATAAAGAATTTAGCTTTAAACACTAATGTTCTCAAAGTAAATCCAACCGACTTTTTTAACGACAACCGACTAGACGAACTATTAACTCTGGTTAAATTGGACTACCTAAATCCGGAAGAAACTAATAATGTAATAATATTAATTAAAAATCATCAGAAGACTGCTTTCAATTCATAAAGTCGAAATAAATAAACAAGTTCAGGAATTACTAAATGGTGGTATTATACGACATTCGCAATCGCCTTATAATATTCCTATTTGAATTGTGCCTAAAAAAGAGGATTCTCAAGGCAACAAACGATGGCGTATAGTTTTAGATTTTCGAACGTTAAATAATAAGTCTATCGGTGATGCTTATCCGTTACCCAATATAATTGACATCCTTGATCAACTCGGTGGAGCACGATTTTTTTCTGTTTTTGATTTGGCATCCGGATTTCATCAAATCGAGATGAATCAGCACGACCGGCATAAAACCGCTTTTACCACTTCTTTCGGACATTACGAGTTTAATCGCATGCTTTTTGGCTTAAAAAATGCTCCCGCGACCTTTCAAAGATTAATGGATACAGTTTTATCAGGCTTACAAGGACAGGAAGCTTTTGTTTACTTAGACGACATCATTTTATATGCTTCCTTCTTGGAAGAACACAAATGTAAATTCGAAAAATTAATGAAAAGACTTAAGGAAGCCAATTTAAAATTACAACCGGATAAATGCAAATTCTTACAAAGGGAAGTCAGTTATTTGGGACACGTAATTAGCAGTAAGGGCGTTAAGCTTGACCCGAAAAAACTTGAAGCGGTACGCGAATTTCCAACGCCAAAAAGGCGGAAAAACGTCAAGCAATTTCTAGGACTGGCCGGATACTACAGGAGATTCATTCCGGAATTTTCAAAATTAACACGACTTTTGACACAGTTATTGAAACTTGAGACCCCATTCCAATGGGGGTACGCACAACAAGAGTCGTTCAATACTAGATTTAAGGCTTTCACGGCCATTGATACAATGTCTAGGTATAGCTTCCGGAATGGAGCCGTGTCTTGAATCAGCGATATGCCGACGTTTCGCAAATGTTGCAGTTTGCCCTGATGATGCAAACTGCAAGGTTTGCGAAACGTCGACATATCGCTGATTCAAGACACGGCTCCATTCCGGAAGCTATACCTAGACAAGAGTCGTTCAATATTCTTAAAAACGAATTTTGCAAAGAACCGATCTTACAGTATCCAGATTTTTTGAAACCATTTATATTAACTACCGACGCTTCAGGTTATGCAATAGGCGGAATATTATCTTAAGGAGTCATTAACAAGGATCAACCAATAGCGTACGCATTTCGTACATTGAGCGATAATGAATTAAAGTACGACACTTACGAAAAGAAAGCATTAGCAATTATATATTGCGTTAAACATTTCAGACCATATCTGTATGGAAGAAAGTTCACACTTGTAACAGATCACAAACCTTTAATGTGGTTCAAAAACACTCAGGATGCGAACATGCGAACATGCGAATACTTCGCTGGAGACTAAAATTAGCAGAATACGAATATGAAGTAGTCTATAAGTCCGGTAAAACAAATGTAAACACTGATGCCTTATCGCGAAATCCGGTGGATATCTCAACAGAATATTGTAAGATAATTAATCCCAAAGTTAAACCCAACCGATACGAGACTATCCGACACTTACTTGAAGAGAAAGATACTGAAGAATCAGACAATGAGGACACTTACAGTACAAACTTGATGATTAACTATTGCCCGAAAATTCTCCCACAGATATTATATCATTTACTTCAGAAGAATCAGCGGAACCTCTTATAACTCAGATAACAGAGGTGTTAGACCACACGCCCGAATCAGGTGGTCAAGAAATCAGAGAACAAATGGACGATAGCGAGGCTCAACGGCCTATGTTGACACGCAGCCGAGCCAGCCAAAATACACAAATAAGTACATCTGACGCAGGCATAGAGATAAGGAAAAGCAACATACCTCCTAGGCCGCTACCTGTGGACACGGACGACGAAAGCGGAGATGAATCATCCACTATCATTATAAGGAAACCTCGTATTATCGACATCCAAACCAGAACAAGCAACCTTGTTGAGTTGAGAGATTTGCATTTTTTACGCAAGGATAACTTATTATATTTCACCGATATTTTAGGAAATCCTTTAGACTCCGGTGCCCTTAAACTATTTGAACGACAAGAAATACTTAAATTAACGGGCTTATCGCTGGGAATTACAAAATTAGTAAAAAGACACAAAAGATATCACATCATTTTGCCTATCAGTAAGGATCAACAAGAAGGACCTACTATGATCCTAAACAATATAAACCAAGGAATTACTAATCTACGAAAAACTGCTGAAAACCTGAAACTTGCTAATATAAGTGTCGCCAAAAGCGAATACGTATTGAACGTCCCTTGGAACGATATTAAAACCAAATTCCAGACAGGATGTTTGGCTCAGATGTGCGGATAATCTTCTGCAATGGACTAATTAAGTACCCACCTAAGGATACACGACTTGCAATCCTTCAAGAAATGCACAGTACACCTGTAGGAGGACACAGGGAAGTTACCAAAACTTACAATGGAATACGGCAAAACTATTACTGGGAGCACCTAAAAGAAGATATTCGGCAATATATTCAGCAATGTCTACAATGTCAATTGAAGAAATTAGTTCGGATGAAAACCAAGCAGCCAATGGCAATAACCGACACCCCAGGATGGACATTCGATAAAATAGCCATGGATGTAATTGGACCACTACCACGTACTAAGATAGGAAATAAATATATTCTTACAATGCAGGATCAATTTAGTAAATTCAGCCTAGCCGTACCATTGCTAGACCAAACAGCCGCAACAATAGCCGACAAATTTGTGAAAAGATTTATCGCCATTTTTGGACCACCCCGAGTTGTATTCACCGATCAAGGGCGAAATTTCATTAGCGACCTAATGAAAAAATTGGCAAGATATTACAAAATACCAAAATTTCGAATAACTGCCTTTCATCCTCAGTCGAACGGATCCTTAGAAAGATCTCATCACGCACTCGGAGAATATTTAAAGCAATTCGTCAGCACTGAAAAAGAATGGGATGAATGGATAGACCTGGATGTGCAGAACTATAATACTAGCGTACATGAAGGAACCAAACATACTCCGTATGAATTAGTTTTCGGTAGACCTGCTCGAATACCTTCGACCAAACCCCTACTCGAAGACGATAAAATAAGAACATACGACGATTATCTGGTACAGTTATTCACTCGACTACATAAAATGCAAACTCAAGCTAATCTTATCGATGCCAAGAACAAATCTAAATCTCATTACGACAAAAAGATTAACCCACAAACATTTAAACCAGGAGATTATGTATTCTTATTGAAAGAGGCAAAACCTGGAAAATTTGGCGATCAATATAGGACCTCACGAAGTCATCGAAATATTAAATAGGAATAACGTCAAAATCAAACTGAAAAAGAACAGTCGTATTGTGTATCCTAACAGGCTTCGAATATCACACATTATTCCACGACAGGAAAACAGAACTAGAAACTAATTAACGGAAACCCGTCGATAGCAACACATATTGGTCCAAGGAAACACGTGAGTTTACGAAACTCCTAACCGAAGAAGAAGAGGGTTGGATCCGTATCAAGAAACTTTTGGGAGAAAAGACAGCAGACGTCGATTTGCATCTGAAAAAGACTAATCATTTCGGATTGGTAAATTTTAAAGACGAGCTTATCATGCTCGGCCAAGCAACCTTGACGACCGAAATCCATCGTCCGTTTCCATCTATCTAGGAATATGATTATCCACGCGTACCCATATCTACACATATATCTATCTAATCTTTTAACATATCTATTGTCAACAAAAAAAAGTACACAAAAGAAAAAAAAATATATATATACTATTTTGTCTTCGTATATTCTTAGAAAAGATAATGATAATAAGAAGTTTTTCTCGCGCATGCCACTAACGTATCATAGAATTCTCAATCGATGTATTTCTTATTATCAAACGAAAAAGAAAAAAAATATATAGAAAATAAAAATATATAAAGATAAAATATAGCTAAAAAAAAATATATATATAGATAGGAAAAAATTTTATTTTTTAAGAAAGGGATTATAATATATATATATATATATATATATATATATATATATATATATATATATATATATATATACATATACACGAATACATTCTCAATCATGCGTGCAAGATCGATATACCAAAAAACGCAAGAAGTTTAGTTCGCATCTCGGTTGTTGGCCTGATAATGATAGCAATCCATCAATAAATCAGGATGTCAATCAACACTATCACCAACAGGTGATACAAAAATTAATTTCATATCATTATTACGCTGGGGGCCCAGATCATTCCTTGGAAAGGAATCTTCTTCGAAGTAAGCGTACTAATCTTAAATATCAGATCTCGCCCCGGTCTCATAGTGTGATTACCCGTACAATTATACACATACAATTATACAATTATACAATTATACACTACGGGAAGGTTGTCTTGCATGTTGCTGACGAGAGTCCTTTTCGGATGAAAACTTAGGATAGAAAAGAAAGACGTAATGTGTTCGCAATAGGATTTTAATTGTTAAGAACGGCTAGTTTGTGATTAAAACACGAATGATATGATTTTATACAATAAATAATTTGTAAATTAATTACGCGTTTGACGAGAAATATCGCAGTATTAAAACTTTCCGTTGTTCTTTTATTTGGATTATCGTAGTGATTTTTACAACACTATATAATACTTGTTTAATATAATACAAACACATTATTTTCGATCCATGCTCCCACGCTGCTACGATCAAAACCTTGATGACGATATCGATCGGCACATAGTTGTAGGACGTAGATAGAGACTCGTGCAGCAATTTCACCACTGCTTTTCCATTGCCGACAAACAGTGCCACTGGATCGTTAAAATTATTCAATCAGCTTTTCAAAGGATCCTTTAACGTTGGCATGACTAGACGAAATATTAATCCCCAAAAACTTACCTTTTAAAAAAAGGTAAAAGAAGCGTCTAGTTTCCGCGCTCCGTAAAAAAAAAATTATAATACTAAATAATCTGTACAAACAATTATATTAAAAAATTATTCCTACAACAAACTGTACTCTTCTACTACAAAATTAATGATATCAGGAAATTCGCACCAAGTAACTATGTAAATATCGTAACTATATCGTAACTATATCGTATTCCAAATTCCAAACTTGTATTTGAAATGACCAAGTACACGACAAAAGAAAAATAAAATTATTCAGATTCATAAAAAAAACTTGGCGCGTCCGGATTGCAATAACTATTTCAATGTTACCTACAAGTATTTTATAATCTTACTGTGAAATGAAATATGTTTTAGAATTCTTTAATGTGCGCGCGCGCGCATCTTAACGTCATCCGGGCGTGCCAAGTTTTTTTTGTGAATCTGAATAATTTTATTTTTCTTTTTTCATGTACTAACTGAGAACTTCGATGCCTTTCAATGCTTCCCATAATGTTCCTCTTTACAACGATAAAATGTGGTTGCCTATCGATCTAATACACGCTCGGATATAGAGTCATGAGACCATAATGATATCTCCATATGCAATTTTAGACCAACGATCATTTCTCGGTAAGAAGGCGGAATAGGTACGACATCAATAAAATGTGATTACCAATTACTGTAATGCGATGTGTTTTATTTCACATGTTGCAGTTTATAGTATTTATGTATTCTTACTTGCCAACATCACCATGAGCCAAGTCACCATGAGCAAAATATTGGATATATCGAACATAAGTAATACAAACGTTTTCTCCCTATCTTTTTACCTATAACCATAGCCAATAAGTGATGATGTCGAAAATGATTTTTTTTTATTAATAATTGAGATATCTCAATCATTAATTAAATAAAAAATGCTGCATCCTATTAGCAGGTGTAAATAATTCTGGAGTAACCCTCAGATATTTATATAGAATATATAAGCGATTGCGTTTGCGATATTGGATAGGATATTTTTTCTATAAAGTATCCATAAGATGAATGTTATAAATATTGTCTTAATTATATTGTGGAGCAAATTCAGCCTGAAACATAAAAAATATTGTCGTATTAAGTGTCTTGTCTTGTATCTCTCTTCATATACCAGAAACTTTGCAAACTTCGAGAAATTTTTATTTTGTATTTTTAGGCGGATAGAAGCAAAAAATATCACGCAAATGAAAGTTTCTTTTAGCTTATCGGTTGCTGTTAATATTTTACAACTTTGAGAATAATAAATAATCAAACGTCCCAATATTCATTGACACACGACTGACGTTGGAATTATACTTTTCATTTTCTCAATGGAAAAAGGAAAGAAGCAGGATTGCTGACAATTGCGGTAAAAAGACACTAATTCAACACTAATTCTAGCATTCAAAAATTAAGAATTAGTTTGCAATCCGCTTTACAATTAGTTCAAGATCGTTGCATCAGTAAATTACACAGAATCAATTCTGGCAACTTCTTTGATAAATATTACAACTAAAATTCCATTTCATTCTGGTTTTCGCCATTATATCGAAAACAAAAGCGGGCTTTATGTAATCTGTCTTGAGAGAAAGAGAGAGAGAGAGAGAGAGAGAGAGAGAGAGAGAGAGAGAGAGAGAGAGAGA
>NW_022639505.1:347410-354507 GCF_010583005.1 Odontomachus brunneus | reverse complement strand
GAGAGAGAGAGAGAGAGAGAGAGAGAGAGAGAGAGAGAGAGAGAGAGAGAGAGAGAGAAAGTGAGAATATCTTTCCAGAGCAATCTATCAGGCGCAGGTTACTAATTTCAAAGTTTGAATAAATTTGCCGATTTGCGCGAAGTCCCAAGGAATTCTAGGACAGGTGCGCATTACATAATAAGTGTCTAGCATAATATAAAGTTGATTACACATTTCTATAAGGAATACCGACTCAAATTCGTCGAACTCGGAAGGGGAGGAAAAGATAAGCTCTTCGCATAAAACAGAGAGTATCGATCATACTTATAATAATTACGATCAGTTGACGTAGATCCTCGTCGTATTATACAAAGAAAATTAATGAAGAAGTTTATAATAAGTGAATTAGCGTGTCATGCATATAGTAAATAGACAGATCTCGCCTATGTGGTGATAAAGGATGCCGTGTTGCGTCGTTACGCGTGATTAGCTCTCGACGTAAACTTTTCGTAAATTATTTTCATCTACATCTAATTCTGTGGTTCCTTTTTTGCTCTGATCCCAAATCTTGACATTTTTAGCGCCAGCGATACAACACGACACATTTTTTTTATATTATGTTGTCATTTACAGTCGCTGGTAATAACAGAGAATAAGAGCGAGAAGCCTCGCGGCGAAGAATTCCCGTCTGTATGTATACATGTCAGGTTGTCTAAGTGCATAAAATGCATAAAATGCAAACAAGCAATCGCAGGGAGAGTACGCGACTATAATAAAACTGATTATTAGCAGAAATGTAAAAAAGCAGGCGAGAATCTTATATTTAGCAACGCAATAATGTACACGTGAAACAAGAAAACCTGATATATGATATTAGATCCTTATCGGATTCTTATTTTTAATATCTCACCAAGCTTGCAAGAGGAATTCTGCGTCGGATCTTGTGACGTCAATCTCGCACGTAAAAATTAGCGATTGTAGATGCGTTACACTCGCGTCACGACCGTTTCTATAATATGTTCTGTTACACGTTTATAATTATAATAAGTTGTAAAACGAGACAGAAGGAAAATAGAAAAACCTAAAAGAAAGAAAAGATATCGAAATTCGCGGGCTATCTAGGAAGATGCCCGCCATCTCTGAAAATATATTTTGTACTCGCAAAATGAACGCAAATGGAAAGAAATATCATAAAAAGCATCTGGTCCTTATGAGTAAAACTAAAACTAACAAAGTTCTGAAAATAGCCTGATCCATGTTACAATTCACGCAAAATTTTCACCGGTAGCCAGTGTGCTTCCACGTTACGACCTAATTTTCTACTGACGACGTTATTATCAACCAAACAATGCACGTAATAACTTCGCATTTTTGTTCGACAACTCTCCTTAATTCCTCCGTTTGTTTTGACAATTTCTTCGACCTTATAACATTGTGAGTGATCTTTTCATGTTACGTCTAGTGTGTATTTGTATATGTGAGTGTAGCTTGTATGATATTATGTTGGATTTTCGGGCATTACAGATAATCCGTTTTACTCGAAATTTGTAACAATAAAAGTTTTACGCTTTTAATTGTTTGTATCTGAAATACTACCAATGCGTCAATACTTTATCGAAAGAAAGAAAAATCGCGTATAACATATGAAAAGTTTCACCGGTAGGAAGCTAAGAACTATTTACTCCATAAGGTCAATTCACCTCTTGCGTTTTCTTTTGGCTGCTGCCAGGTTATTCATGTCTTCATTTAGTAAGTAAATTTTTCCACCAATAATTAAGTTTCTGGAAGCAAGTGTTACAGATAAATCAGATAGACATAAATGCAGAAAAACAGATCATGATTTCATCTGTAACTAGTTATAAATATAGTTACTTGTAATATTCCCATAAGTCGTCCTGTCGTAAGTCGCAGTTTACTCTGAAATCTTTATTTTCAGCACTAAGCGTGTCAAATACATCTAAGCATTTCGAGTTTTTAAAAACCCATTCGTTTAATGCAATGTGCGTTAAGGCACTGTTCGTAACGTACACTCTCCTTTGTAACTTAAATAACCTGGAAATCAAGTGTTCTGCTGAATATCTTTCTAATGTTTAATAACTAAGAGCCCTACATTGTCCTTATATACACGATTTCATTTCAGAAAATTAGATATGTAATTCGGACTAGCGCAAGATATATAGTGTTTAAGAGTCATTGCCAGAAAAACGCATTGTGTATTATTAGGAAATATTTCGAACTTGTACGCGCTCTCTTCAACATCGACAAAACATCTTTAAGAACAATAAAAACAAAAACGCGTTAAAATATGTAAAATATATACTTCGCATAGCTAATCTATTAACGCCACACATTTTGCAGTACACTAACACTTAAAACACAAAATTGTGTAGAAATCAGTCTTACATTGGTTTTGCTCTGGACAATTTCAGGACACTGTCTATGAATATCGACGGGAGGATATGCAGCAGCACCATCAAAATGTAATATAACCAACGACGATTTGTTAACGTAACAGTTGGCAGCCAAATCATTCCATCAATAGGAAATTCTTGCAAAATCTCGAAAATTAGCTTATGAATTTCCTTTGTTGTCAGATGTTTAATTAACAAGGAGTTGTAAACATGAACCGTTTTATCCTCGGAGATGCTGAATCAGAAGATACATTCTATGAAAGCTTACGCTAAGTAACTGATGTGATATCATGTAAAAATTACGTTTGCACGATCCCGGTTAGCAAGTTTCGAGCTCGCGGGACTAAAGTCCATACCGATAGTCGTTACCTGAAACTTGTTTTCTGTAAGACTTGTTCAGATTTCAATATAGAGTTAGACTTGCATTTTTCAGTTAAATTGCGATTGCAAATGTAATGTCACATATATTATATAATTGAAAAAAAAAACTCTTATCTATCTCTAAATTCAGAATTGAATATTTCACGTAAGAAAGATTTCAAGTTCAACGACTATTAATACGAGCCTAAATATTTATCAGTTGTAAGGAATTTTAAGTAACGTCTATTAATAGCAGCCCTAAGAAATTCCGAAGATACAGTTTCTAATATTCTAATCATCACTGCCGTCTACTCGTCGAGCTTATGAAGCGTATATTATTGACTCGCTTATTTTTCAATTATCATAAGTATCGGACATACGTTTTAATTCCACGTTTCCAGGCTGTTATTATCAATGTTTTGATAGCCCAATCTACTGGTACGTAATCGCCTTTTCCATTTGGATTGCAGTAACATACACGCAAGATACCCATGGCAGCTCCGAACGTCAAACCCACTGGTCCATTAAAGTTGTCTAACCAACCTTTCATGGGTTCTTCATCCATCATCGATAAAACCTGCGTTGGTCGCACGATAACGCAGGGCAACAAGTCGGAATAATCGGTTATTACTTGCTCCGCCAACATTTTCGAGAAGACGTAGGTGTTTGGCATCGCTCGCATGAATCTGTAAATACTCGCGAATGTATTTTGAAGGTGACGATGAATGGGGTCTGATTTACGCGAGACTTCGCTCTGGTAACTTACTTCATTGTCAGTATTTTCAGGACGTATTCGTCGGCGGACTCGGCAACCTCGATCGCTCGCCTCCAATCGATATCCGTGGGATATAGAATCTCGTCGATAACGTGTTTGTCAATTTGACAATATGCCGTGCTAATGTGCACAAAGACCTTTCGAATCATTCACGTAATTAGCGTACTTGTAACTCCATATTTGTGTTCTCTCTCTCTCTCTCTCTCTCTCTCTCTCTCTCTCTCTCTCTCTCTCTCTTTATTTTCTTCTTTTATATTTCGATATCGATTCAAATAAAATCGCAATCGGTAACAAAGTTTGTAGTCAGTGTCGATGGAAATGTTTCCCGATCGCGCAATAATACATATTCTAATTCTATTCTATTCTTTTCGCACTATAATACATAATATTCTAATTCTATTCTAATAGATTGCCACGCGTACTTAAATAAAGTAGAAAGATACTTATAACTAATCGATATATGTTTATTCTCGTGATATGACGCTGCGATAAATTCGATTTTGACGAGAGAAAACCAACCGTTAAATTTTTCATGCTGCTAGCCAAGATACACAAGTCCCGTGTTGATCGGGTGTTGGCAAAAATCGCATTCTTCAAAGATTGGTCGAATCTCACGTTCGCCGCACCGTGGAATATAACTGACACTCTATCAATTAGCATTTGTCTATCTACAGGCAACAATGCTAAGCCCTCAACATATATATCTCCTGCCACAGGAACAAGTTTTTCAAAACTGGATGGTCGCTCATTCCGTAGTTTATCGAACAGCTATAACAGAAACTGACGATCATTAAGAGGCAATGAGTTCATTCAATAGAAATGATTGTTTTGTAACTGTTTGTGTAAAATTGGTGAATCTTATGAATACTTACTCGTAATCTTGAATGAACTTAAGGGCATATCCAAACAAATTTGATTCATAAATTTTATAACAGTTGCAAAGCAGAACAAAAGCTGATATCTCTCATTGTTCGTTGCAATTTTTTTCGTTATTACTTCACGAAGTCTCGAAGTTCAGAAAAATGAGAAAATTTAGAAGATTGAGTAGTTTGAGAGATCTAAACAGATCTATCAGACAAACGTATGCGCTCACCGGACTGCTAGAATTTCTTTAACACGTTCTAACGGTTTATTTAAAGAACTTTCTCCAGAAATTATATCAATGTTTTTCTTTTTTTACGTAATTGTGTAAGATGGACTTAGTTTGATAATGTGAACATAAAAAAAATTATTGCCGTTACACGTACATATATAACGGTGGCCTTTAGTGAGATATCGTTGCGTTACATATATGTGACTTTACGCGCACGATTTGTTCTGAACCTTATTACCTTATTAACTAATAAATTCTTCAGTCTATCATCGACTCCCATTCCCGTTTTAGGTCGCATTAGCAGAAATATTTCCTTGACATCGGGGCAAGATCTTAATAGTTTTTCGACTAACACCTTTAAAACAATTTGTAAATGAGTATAAGGGGTTATTAACACTTTTTAACAAAATATTCAGATTTTACTCTCTTACAATACAGTCATTTTCCCCTCGTCAACTCAACTTACACCATCTCTCTCCTCCATTCCTCCTACATTTGTGTCTCATATTCACTCTCTTAACCGCGAGAAACATAAAAATGTTTTACATACCTTACCCATATAGCCCGTTGCACCTGTTACGAAAATGCTTCGGCCGGCGAAGAAGCCCGGTATAGACAATTGCGCCATATCCATCTTTATATTTGAGCAAACAGCGATGATAAATAAGTACAAGAAGAAATAAACCCTTTCGGAGAAAAACGTAGGATAGAAAAGTCGTAATATTTTCCTCAAGAGGATTTTAATTGTTAAGAACGACCTATTTGTGATTAAAGCACGAATAATATGACTTTCATATAAATAACACGACAGTCGATACGGCAAGAAAATTATGGTGCTTCTTTCCTAACGACGAATAAATGTCTGATCAAATTCAAACGTTGAACACAAGATCTCACTCGATGAAAATGACTTATTAAGTATAAGCATAAATACTGTTCAAAGGATACGAACTTTTGCATATTGATGCATTTCATTTCCATATCTCTTAAGCCTGTATCAGACTACCGACTGCACAGGCCGAGTCGGCGCCTCACTGTGTTTGATCCATTGAGAGTCGGCAGTCGTAGTCGGCAGTCGGGTCGGCCTGTGCAATCGGTAGTCTGATACGGGCTTTGTGCAGAAGTTCACGTTCTCTCTTTGTTTCTCTTTTTCTGTTTTCTTCTTCTATGTTTTAATATCGACTCGAATAAAGTCACAATCGGTAATCAAATTTGTAATCAGTGTCGATGGAAATGGTTTCCGGGCGTATAATGATACATAATTTAATCTAATAGAATGTCACACGCCTTACCATTTGAATATAATACAAAAAAGGTCAGGATTAATTATTGAAACCCAGCATATCAAGATTAATAATTCAGCTATGTCAGTAAAATCTACAGCCTATATCTGTTTGACCCAAGAGAATTTTCATCGGTTTTACCGTTGAGCAATTCTTCAATATGCAAGATTATTCTCGTGATATAATAATACTACGATAAATTCGATTTTGACAAGAGAAAACCTTTCGCTAAATCATGCGACATGGTAGTGTCACGAAGCCAGGTATAAGTGCGAAGCATTGGCGGCCTACCGTGTTACACGCCCTCACACACACACACACACACACACACCACACACGCGCGCACGCACGCACGCATGCACGCACACGCGTGTGTGTGTGTGTGTGTACATATATATATATATACTATATATATATATATATGTACACACACACACACACACCACACACGCGCGCACGCACGCACGCATGCACGCACACGCGTGTGTGTGTGTGTGTGTACATATATATATATATACTATATATATATATATATGTACACACACACACACACACCACACACGCGCGCACGCACGCACGCATGCACGCACACGCGTGTGTGTGTGTGTGTGTACATATATATATATATACTATATATATATATATATATATATATATATTATATATATATATATATAAATTATATATGTATGTCTCGGGATCGCGCCAGAGATGTCGCTTCCGAACGGCATCTCTAAGCGTTATCTAGGAAGGAGAGAGTGTCGTGAGCGTGGAGCGTCAGGTAGCCCAGTAGTTTAGAGCAGTCGCCCGACAAGCGAAAGACCCGGGTTCAAATCCCGGTCTAGCAGGACCGCGCTCTCGATATTTTTCTCTTTCTGGAACGAAAAAGATACGCAGACCTCGAACGCACGGCGTCCCGCCGCCACCTAGTATGCCCTCCTCCCCTTCTATGGTAATATTAATAAAAATAGCTCAGCTTCCACATAGAGCAAAAATAAAGGCAGTTTATGATATAATATAAACTCAAGGAATCGACTAAGTCCCTCCAGAACTTCGTCAATTCAACCGTTAGAGCCGAAACGAAAATCTAGCTTACATACAACTAAAACCGTCGCGTAATATAATATAATAAATATATATATATGTATATATATGTATATATATATATGTATATATATATATATATATATATATAT